>NC_079423.1:29710743-29759148 GCF_026213295.1 Gadus chalcogrammus
ACTCTGCACCTCTGGCCGCAAATGAGGGTTAGCCACCGAGGACGTTCAGGCGATGAAGAGCCAGCGTGTCCGCCCCCCCCCCGCCGGACCCAGACTACCGCCGCTGCCCTCTCTGGCACGCAGCGCCGCCGCCAATCAGAGCCCTGGGATGGAATATCACCAGAGCGGCCGGCTGTACGCTGTCTGCGGGGTCGGCTGGAGTTTCACCGAGGCGGGGGGGAAGGCTGCCAGGGCACACACTGTGCCCTGGCTGAATGTCACCTTGGTCTGCTTTGTTTGTTGCACCCCCTCCCGAAGCCGCCTCCTGTATCAACTCCCATTGAAGAGGGGAAATGAATACGAATTAATATTAATCCGCGGCGTAATCAAACGCTCGGGCCCCTTATGAGATACGGGGGGGGCCATTTGGATATTAAAACTCAGACGAGCCAATATTTTGTAAGGTAAATTAACTATAAGAACACTTTGTTGAGGATTCAGCCGAATTAATAGTCTTCAACGACAGCCTCTGGCCAGTGGAGTCCGGCGGGGGGGGATTACTCTGAGAGGAAAGTAATAAGCAGGATACGCTCAGACAAATTAGTGCTTCAGCGAGAAAAACAAGCAGTTACGGCCATGTGCGTCACACAGACATAAACAACCCGCGTGTGAGTGCACAGCTCCACAGTCGAGCGTGCGTGTCTCTGTGCCAGAGCAGTAGGTGCAAGGTGGTTAGCGTAATTGTACAGTGGATTTAGTAAGGCAGCATAAATATTACATTGCTTTAGTCAGCCGGTGTTCTTCTTAAAAGGTATTAAAGTACTTGATATCTAACGGGCCTTAGAGTCCGGATCATGACCTCAGGTGACACCACATGGGAACGCTGTGTTCTGACTGGATGGAATTCCATCCTCACCAGGCCTGTTGATAGGTTGCTTTTTAATTGCCCCCGGTCGCTGCTTGTTTTTGCCAGGATCCAGCGTTCCACTTGCATGGAAAATGTTCTCCTACTTCGAGGTGAGGTGTGTGTGTGTGTGTGGGAAGATTCAAATAGCGCCTTTGAGATATTGTGGAATATCTGCAGAAAATGAAAGATTCAGCACTCCTGTACATTGAGTAGAAGTGCACAATGCGCAGTCCGTTTATCAAGTCTGGTTGAGTTCATTTACATTTGTTTGTGCGCCTGTGATGCAGACGACAGCAGTATGTGAGCATATTAAATGTAAATGTTATACAGCCCCAAAATATATTCAATAACAATGTACTGTAGCTAATCATAAATCTTGTTTTGTATACTGTCGCAAACAGTGGAAGAATTCACCTCTTATTTTAATGAACTGTAAATTTGTCACAATGCATGAGCCAAACACACACACACACACACACACACACACACACACACACACACACACACACACACACACACACACACACACACACACACACACACACACACACACACACACACACACACACACACACACAGACCTATTTACAACTCACACATGCAACAAAAAACCCTGAGACTAGCAATTAGCCATGACGCTGGAGACCTGACTCAGCAAAAAGAGGAAGATTCTGTATCGCTGAAAGGAGCTTCACACCACATTAGTCAGTGGAGCGATGCAACCCAATCCAACCCAATCCAACTCCACCTGACTGCAAAGAAGACTAATGTTCATCCCAGTGGAAGCCCGGCATGCCTCCATTTCCTTATTAATGGATTATCTGTATTTCTCTGACAGACAGACGGACGGGCGGAATGGACAGTAAGCGAGTCTCGGGCCAGTCTAACACGTCAGACTTTAGATTACTGAGTTCAAATCAGGGTGAACGGGGATGTTGCACTCTCGTTCCCTTCAAAATGGTTTCGACCGTTAATGCTGCTGAAGGCCTGGATGGGGGAGCGTGTGATTGGCTAACAGACCAAACACAAACTCGGCCAGCGCTAGTAAATTTTTCCCGGTGGGAAACACTGTGTAGACTCGCGGCTGTAGAAATACACTAATTAAAAAAACAGCCTTCTGAAAGCTTCACCCATGACTACGGCATGCGAGTTTCTCTCCGGTGGAACATCTGCGAGACCGTCGACCTCTGTGCAGTTTCCCCCCCCGGAAGCTCAGAGCTGTATCGTAGTAGTTTGGACCCCAACACAAATATCTCGTCTCATCGGACGGTTAGCTGGTTGGATGGTGTGTAAAAGATTTGTGTACCAGGGCATGGCATTCATTATTCATGCAATGGTTTATATATGACGGTGGCTCTACCCTTGTTCCATTACTTATTTAGACACATCTACAGGGGCGTATTGTGGCAGTGCGCTGAGGGCTAATAACAAAGTCAGATGTACAAGTAAAGAAAGATTTATGCGAGGGGAATATCTCTAGTTACAAGTACACTTTCATTGTAGATCAAGAGCAAGGGATAGAGAGAGAGGGAGAGAGAAAGATAGAAAGAGAAAGAATGAGAAAGAGAGAGAGAGAGCTAGAGGGAAAGAGAGACACACAGCGAGATGGATTTCTCCCTTTCATTCGCTCACTCATTCTCTCTCTCAGAAGAACAAACTGTCATATTTATTCATATTAATGGCCTGAAGTTTGTGTGTTCGCCTGCATCCACATACATATGTGCATAAGTACAACGTCTTGCTGTATTTCACTCTGGCACGCAAACATTCCCAGTCACACACGCACACACACTGACGCAGAGAGTACCGTGACATTTCATAGTGCCTTCCTCCATGCTGTACCATTATTATTGTGACAGCAGTGCTGCTAATTAATGTTGGCCAAAGGGTCTGTGCGACGCACCACAAAGGTCCCGTTCCCCCCCTGCTCTCTCTCAGCCTCAGGCGACCGCTTCTAATCCCTGTCATCTGAACCGTGCTGTATTCTCTGTCTACAAGTAGAACACTATCTCCAGCCCATTTCTTATGAATCCCCAACCTGTTACCGCACGCAACACACACACACACACACACACACGCACGCTTCATGCTTCATAATCCCCGCCACGCTCTCCCTCCTGACGGAGCTCTCCGTGGTGGTCTCTAATGTACCCCGGGACCACCCACCTACGCCTCCTCACCTGCCACGAAGGGGGGAGGCTGTGTGCAGTACATTGTGTCAGGCAAGGGGCCCTGCTGGGCCTTTGCACTGTCTCCAGTGAGAGAGCGAGCAAGACAGAGGAAGAGAGAGAGAGAGAGAGAGAGAGAGAGAAGGAGTGAAAGAGGGAGAGGGAGAGAGAAAGGGAGAGTGTGAAAGAGGGAGAGAGAGAGAGAGAGAGAGAGAGAGAGAGAGAGAGAGAGAGAGAGAGAGAGAGAGAGAGAGAGAGAGAGAGAGAGAGAGAGAGAGAGAGAGAGAGAGAGAGAGGGACAAGCAGACAAAGAGAGAGAGAGAAAGAGAGGGATAAAGAGAGAGAGAGAAAGAGAGGGATAAAGAGAGAGAGAGAGAGAGAGAGAGAGAGAGAGAGAGAGAGAGAGAGAGAGAGAGAGAGAGAGAGAGAGAGAGAGAGAGAGAGAGAGAGACAAGCAGACAAAGAGAGAGAGAGAGAGAAAGAGAGGGATAAAGAGAAAGAGAGGGATAAAGAGAGAGAGAGAAAGAGAGGGATAAAGAGAGGGAAAGAGAGACAAAATGAGATTGAGAGAAAGAGAGGGATAAAGAGAGGGAAAGAGGGATATATATATAGAGACAATGCAATGCAAAGAGCAATATAGCAAGATATATACGGTTCAGGTCCTGGTCTACAGATCCGTTGCTCTGCTTTTTTTTTTTTCTTGTTAGCCAAAAGGCGAGAGAGAGAGCAAGAGCGCAAGCGAGAGAGAGAGACAGACAGAGAGACAGAGACACAGAGAAAGAGAGAGAGAAAGACGACCAAGCAAACAAGAATCCCAACCGGGTCCAATCGTCCTGTTCCACCATCTCTCCTCTGTGTCCAAAACCAGACACACATATAAACAAACGCCTCATAAACAAACTCTTGTGTTTTCCGATTCACACGTTCCTCCAGTCAACCCCGACCGCGGGCAGCCCTGCCATTATCTGATGCTGAGCACCAGCGTTCCCGCCTCACAGGGGGAACGTCGGCTGACCACGCACGCCGGATGGGAACGCCAGAATGATGTCTCGCCAGAATGTGCTATTCAAATATCTCCGGGCGCACTGCATGCATAATGGAGCCCGCCTTGTGTCTGTTGTGCCATTAGGCGGAAGCTGTTCCCCCCCACGGATATCATCTCCTCGTATTCCTGTTTAGATTTGTACACGAGGCGCAATGCTGGCTGGCGGTGGATTGACTCGATTAAAGACAACTTGTGGGATTTTGACCAGGATCAATTGCTTTAAAATTTCCAATTTATCAACAGGTTGTAAATTACCTCAAAGTACGAGATCTTCTCTGGCTCTCTCTGTTGAGTAGAACAGCTTGTAGGCTCATTTGTGTTATGTTATTTTAAGTGGGCCGGTGTGGCCGGGCACTTTAACAGTTGTACATTTATTTGATTAATTATAGCTAACATTCGTTTGTGATTGTTATTGTCTCACCCACTCACACTTCAGTGCCCTGAACTCAAAAGCCTCAACAGGCTGCAGTTCATTTACCCGCCAAAGGAGCCTGTAATGAGAAGCAATTTCTGATTATTAAACACAGTACCCACTCTAACACAAAAAAACGAAAGACCTCTCTGCATATTCATACAGTGTTTTTTATGTTCTGGTAACTCTCCGTCCTCCAAGGGGGACAGGCAGAGGAGATGGATAGAGGTGTTGAGACAGCCCGTCAGTGAGGAGGAAGTTGTGCCCGGTAAATTATCTGATCGGCTCTCAATGCCCTGTGTTTGTCCGAAAGAGCCGGGTCAGATGAGATAGTCTTAAGGGGCCCGGTCTCACACGGCGCCAGAGAGGATTATATATCCGTCCCTGACGGGATGCTGTGTGTCCGCCTGTAGAACTTCCTGCCCCTCATATTCGTCCCTAATAGAGGACGCGTTTCATTAGAACTTTCCCGTGCTCTCTCCGGGAAACCCATGCATGTTTGTGCGTGTGCGGGGTATATAATAACAGTGCAAGGACAGGCATTGTGAGGAATACATAGGAGTCTCTCTGTTCTACGCAACAGAGAGCGTCAGAGAATATGTCATATTTTATGTTAGATTACAACCTGTTGATATATTGGAAATTTAAAGCAATTTATTCAGGTCAAAATCCCAAGTTGTCTTTGAATGAGTCCATCCACAGCCAGAGCACACTGTGCCTTTTGTAAAAAAAAAAAAAATATATATATATATATATACAAAGTAATAATGAATCACCTTGTATTATGAATAGGACGACCTATTGTTCAGTGGATGTCTACTCTATAACGTTTCGGAGTGAACACGAGTGAATTCAAACAGAGGACAATATTCGGAATCTCCGTCTTCAGATGTTAGTGCTTGGTTAGTGTTTGGTCGTGTTTACTTTGCACTTTGCGTACTGTCGTCCCTGCTGCAGCCAGCTGGTCTTATCACACAGCCTACCTCGCCAACAGCAACAAACATTCACCGGGCTAATAAGCCAGTATGAAGATAATATTGGCAAGAATTGCTCCGCTGACAACTTCTGTACCTCAATCAACTTCCTTCCTCTTCCTCTGTTGCTGCGTGTCTGCTTGCCTATCCGTCTCGTTTTCTACACCTCTCTCTCTCTCTCTCTCTCTCTCTCTCTCTCTCTCTCTCTCTCTCTCTCTCTCTCTCTCTCTCTCTCTCTCTCTCTCTCTCTCTCTCTTCTCTCTCTCTCTCTCTCTCTCTCTCTCTCTCTCTCTCTCTCTCTCTCTCTCTCTCTCTCTCTCTCTCTCTCTCTCTCCCTCTCTAAATACAGCTGTGGTGGAGCTCTGAAGCTTACTTGGCTCTTACATCTATAACTTAGAGTTCTTTGGAGCACTGATAACGAGGCAGCATGTGCCTTGTTGTGAATGAGTTAATGAGTGAGCTGGAACAAAGGGTTTGTGTGTAGAAAAATGTTTTAATAACCGAAATGAAGATTTTTGTAGCACTGTATGCCCATTGAACCGGGAGGCTTTTTATCCTACTGACTAGGGTCAGTCATTCTTGGCACAGTTAATTCATTTCTTCATCATTAACATGTGCTGCATTTGAGCATGTGTCTGTCTACAGTAATCAGTGAAGAGTAGGTTGGTTTTGCCATTCAGATAACGCACCACTGCGACAAACCGTGCATGTAATTACTGTCATCAAGAATCAAACAAAATCGAGACTGTTATTGCTGCGTTAAGTGGTGTTATAAAGAGAGTTCAACTGTAACTTTTCATTACTCTCCTACCGCTAAGAAAGACAATGAAATGAGCCTTATGTCTCAGGCCGCCTTAATGCACAGGCTTACCTGGGCTGAAGCCCCAGGGCCTACGATGATCAGGGGGCCTATCATGAGATGCAGTAAAAAAAAAAAAAAAAAGATTATTTTTAATACTGGCTCATGATAGGCCCCTCGATCTGCGTAGGCCGAAGACAATGTGATTTTTTTGTTTGGGGCTTACAAAGATCAGAGGCCTATCATGAGGCAAGAAAAAAGGTGGCCACTAGGGGGTGGGCACTAGGGGGTGTCCACCCCCCCCCCCCCCGTCGGCAACGGCAAAATGTCAGAAAATAATTAACACATCTTCATTGTAAGATCACCTCTCAGGGGGCCTACGAAACCTCTCAGCCCCAGGGCCCAAATGGCAGGTTAATGCAGGCCTCTATGTCATGTGTCACTGCATTGCCGTTGGTCTTTTTCTCCTCCCAAAGTTGCGCATGTGAACTAATGCTTACAGAGTGGGACATATTTAGCTCTTCCCTCATGGCTCACAGCGGCGCCTGCTGACCTTTCCGTCCCGAGTACTTGACTCGGTCTACAGAGACACTCGATGACGAAGGCGGCTGTGCCAACACGGCGGCAAGTAAGGCCTCTTCACCGCTTCCCCCGTGGAATACTGATGCTCGCCGAAGCTACTACCCAGGCTGCACGCCAGGTAGTTCAGTCTAGTAGCCCGCTCCTCGATCCCAGGCTGAGGGGTACTGCAGTTCCACTCCTTGACGACGGCAACCTGCCCATAGGTATCCTTGAGTCTGACTTCCCGACCCCCGTCTGCTCCTGAATGACCCCCGGTGGTTACACCCGAGTCGCCTTCGGCTTTAAGCGTCCCTGCAAAGCCTCCCTGCTAAGTCATCGCTTTAGAGATCCTCATGGAAGATACCTTCGCCGCGTTCCCTCAAAAACCTATCGCAGCAAACGCAAACATCCCACACTCGGTTCCCGAGGCTTTTCATCCTAAGGATTTAGTGTAGAACACTGAAAATAATAACCCACAGTGATAAAAAATAAACAATCTGGCGTTCTCATCATGGCACTAGCGCCCGGTCTATGTGCATTTACTCCTCCGACCCCAGTGCACTCCAGTGGCTGCTTCGTTATTCGCCCGATTTAAAAGGCACACACAGAGAAGCCCACGTGCTCAGTCAGCACAGCTTGATGCGAGGAGCGCGTCTTTATCCATGGCCCACAATGGGGCCCACACTTCCTCAAGGCTGTGCTTTAACAAATCCCATTCATTTAATACACGGCGGGCCATAGGATGAGCTTTAGTGAGCGCCGAGTGTTGGATATGCAAAAAACGCAGAATGACGGCGATTTAAAAGAGAAAGGAGGGACGGCGGCGAAGTCGGAACGAGGATGAGGCGAGACACTGGAAAGGCGGGATTGAGGAACAGGGGCTCAGTGTAAAGAGGAGGGACCGCTTTGCAGATTTTTTCCCATTGTGGGTAGGGCTGATGGGGGTTTAGCACACCTTGTTCTGCAGACCTTCCGTAACACCCTGGAGAATCATGGCAGACCAGAAGGTACGTTACGCCCCGACACAGGGAGTTCCGCGATGCGTTCTTATCTCTTAATTCCACCCAGTGATGATGGGGGGGGGGGGGGGCACACCCGGTAGTAGTAGGTTATTGATGTGGCAAGACGTTTGATCCATCTCCAGGTCCTTGAGCCTAGCGAACGCCAGGAATGCCATAACTCACAGGCATCCCATTTCCTGTTTGCCAGCCCTCGGCCACTGTGTCATGCTGATGGTGGCAATTTGAAGGTTAGATAAGCAGTCGGTGCAACGATACACTCCCCCCCCCCCCCCCCCCCCGCTCTGCCTCCCTCTCCCTCTCACCTCCCAGGGCTCCGTGCCAGCCTCCCTCTCCCCCTTCTCTCCCCTCCACCCCCCTGAACACCCGTGGAGCCGCTCTGTAAATCCTACGCGTGTTTACCTTGTAAACTTTGGCTCCGGCTGTAAACAACGCTGATATTTTTAGGAAGCAGACACTCAAACACGCGAGGCACCTGTCGGAAGTGTGCACTTCCGCCGATACGTGGCGGTCGGTGTGTCTGTGTGTTTGTTCTGCGCGTGTGTGTCCTAAGATAAGGTTTGGAGGGATTATGCGGTGTTGCGTTATTCTCCGTTTCATTGCCTGTTTTTGGGGGTGAATTTCTGTGGGCTTGAGTGTGTGCATTTCCGTGTTTGTGTGTGTTTGTTTCAATATTTGTTTCAGCGTTGGTGTGTGTGAGTGTGTGACTGCGTCTGTGCGTACGTGCGTGCGTGTGCGTACGTGCGTGCTTGTGTGTGTGTGTGACTGAGTGTGCCTATTCGTGTTTTGTGTGTGCGCACGCGTGTGTTTGCAGGCGTGTCTGGGTAAGCGCACATGTCTTGCATGCGTGTGCGTGAGGCCGTCTGTGAGTGATCGACCAGTGTGGGAAGTGGGTACAGCAGCAAACACGGACGTCGGACCTTATCCCCGTGATGTACGGCTTGAGACGGTGACGCGGCGTTCTCGGTCTCTCCTGCTCGACGAACAGAGCGAGGTGGCCGTCGTGCGTGCACCGGAGAACCGGGCAGATGTGGATCAAGCGGCGAGGACAGAGACGGAGAGAGGGGGAGCGAGCGAGATGGAGTAGGTTGTCATTGCTCCCCAGGGGGTCGGGGGATTGCATTAGTGCAGCCGCTGATCATTGATTAAAGAGGTTTATAAACTCCTCTCCTTCCCCAGAAGATAGGGCATGCTCACCTCTCTCTCTCTCTCTCTCTCTCTTTCTCACAGTCCCCCCCCCCACTCTCTCCCTCTCTCTCTCTCTCTCTCTCTCTCTCTCCCCGTCTCTCTCTCTCCCCCTCTCAAAGTCTTCCTCTCAAAGTCTTCCTCTCTCTCTCTGTCTCTCTATTTCACAATCTCCCTCTCTCTCCTTCCATCTCCCTCTCTCAGTTCCCTCTCGGCATTAATGCAGGGAGATCCATTGCGGTAATGTCCCCCCCGTGCAGTCACTGAAGACTTCCAAAGGTCAGCAATAGGAAGCTTTTCTCGTGCACTTAGCAGAGCTTTATCACAGCGGAGCGAGAGTCTCCCAAAGAAATCTTAACAGGGATGCAATTGCCATTGTGGGATAGCTCCCTGCATGTACCTCAATTTAGCCTTCCTTCTGTGTGTGTGTGTGTGTGTGTGTGTGTGTGTGTGTGTGTGTGTGTGTGTGTGTGTGTGTGTGTGTGTGTGTGTGTGTGTGTGTGTGTGTGTGTGTGCATTTGTGTCTCTTGCGTGTCTGTTACCAATGGCCCAATTGTCTCGTATCAAGTTGATGGTGAACCATATAAATAATCTATACAACTCCTGAAATTCCCTCCCGGAACATCTTGTCAGTTAAGAATTAGTACCGGTGTAAGTACTTATTAAAAATGCATCTCTCAAGCCAGAGAATGCTCACATGAGAGCGGTACGCTGGTGAGATGCATGAATATTTATTAAGCCTGCTCTCTTTCAGCTCTGATTTTTCCAATAATTGAAGAAAAGGGGAGGGACAACACCAATCAGATGAAATCAATAATTACAACAACCACAACAAGAAGGCGGGCAATGAGGCCTCATTATCATGGGGAGCACCGACATGAAGACATGATGTGCAGACAGAGGAGCAGCAGGCCAGATAGAAGGGGTTCAGTTTGAGTAAGTGTGTTCGAGGCTGGGAGAGTACTAGAGGGTGAACCGAGACTGGAGTCCATTACGAGTCCTGTCTTGTAGTTTGCGTCACCATTGATTTGTGGGGGACCAGGATTCCTGCCCTTCTTCTCCAGTCACATAATTGTGCCCGGGTCTTAAACACTAATTACTTCACTAGTCAGCTTCAAATCTCTCTCTCTCCCCCTCTCTCTCCCCCTCTCCCTCTCCCTCTCTCTCTCTCTCTCTCTCTCTCTCTCTCTCTCTCTCTCTGTCTCCCTACCTCCCTCCCTAAGTTGAAAGAGCAGGGAGACGGTTGCCAAACCAAAGGAAAGGAGTGGATTATGGGCTAGAAAGAGAAAGTAAGCAGTATTCTGAGAGCACCGCCCCCACCAGACGAGATGTCCCTGATATTAACCCTGTTCTGTGAAGCTTAAGCTCTATCAACATTATGACGTCCCATTGTGTCTGCGCAGCGAAGCGGCTCTGTGACTGATAGATGTGGGTGGGGAAGGGGGATGGGGACTCAAGGGACTGCATTGCATAATTAGATGAACAGCGGCTGATTAAACAGTCACTCATAATCACCAAGCTAATTGGGATAGCAGAGTCAATTATGAGCCACAATAGAGGGACTCTGGCACTCCACCTACCTGATGGGTTGAATGCCAGGCCCCAATTAGGCAGGAAGGCACCGAGCGGGTTCTGGTCGGTGGTCTCCGTCGTCCTCGCCTCTGATTGGCCCCCCTCCCCCTTCTCTTTGGGAGTCGGGGTCTTTATCGCCGGAGGAGTCCATCGACCGCTCACCACGAAGGACTCGGACACCGCGGGCCGGGCCTCAGACCCAGTGACCCGTCCCCCCGTGGGGTCCGACACGTTGGTGGGCGGCAGCGCCGGGTCCGGGGTCGGGGACGTCTGGCCGCCGGTGGACGACTGGCGCGACCGCGAGTACGCCGTGTCCGTCGCCGTCCTCTCCGTCCGCTCGGCCCGAACCCACGAAACGGAGATCGGGAGCTCTTCGGCAGACCGGCCGCCCGGGCTCGTCGCCGCGGTGACCGCCTCCGTTTCCATCCCGGGCTCTTCGGCCGTCGTCGTCGTCGTCGTCGTTGGTGCGGCGGTCGTGGCGAGGCGCTCCGCGGACGCCTCGGCGGTGGAGACGGCGGGCGGGGAACCCGGGGCCTCCTCCTCTACGCCCCTGCTCTGATCCCTCCCCTGCTTCCGGAACACGGGGGTGAACCAGGAAGTAGAGCTGCCCTCCTTCCTGCTGGAGGTGGAGGCCATGTGGTTGTCGGTGGGCCGTTGGACGAAGAGGATCTCCCCCCGGGCCTCCTGCTCCGTGCCCCTGGCGGTGGGATCCTCAGGGCCTGCGCTGGGCTGCTGTACGAGCTGGTAAGCCGTCAGAGTCGTGTGTTCCTCCACCCGGATCGCCGGCTCGCTGCTGGGGCCCGCTGCCTCCGAGTCGGTGTCTAGGCTGACGGTGGTGCGGTCCCGGGTGTAGCTCTCCGCCTTGAACACACCGGCGGGGTCGCCCTCCTCCCCACTGGCCTCCGTCTGCTTCTCCTCCACGGTGCTCCCTTTAGGAGGACAGGGGGTCGCTTGGCTTCCGTCCCCAGAGAAGTCGTCCTCCGGGTGGTCCTGTCGCATGGAGGACGCCAGGGACTTGACTTCCAGTGGCCCAGATTTGGCCTCCATCGGCGGGTGAGTGGCAGCGTGTCCTGGGGGTTCTAGCTTGAAGGCCCGCACGGTGTTCACGGCCCAGCGGAATCGACCGCTGGGGACGGGGGCTGTGTCCGCCACTCCTCTCGGACCCGGGGCACCGGAGACCTGGACCGGTTCGTTGGGCCTCGCCCTCCCACCGGGACTGGGGTTCACGAGGTCTAGAGGGAGTACAAGGGGAGCACATCATCATTAAGTGATTAAAAGAAAGAGCTATATTTATTCGCATAAATATTATAAGTGCATACCAATGCCAAAACACTTGTTACTTTCATTGTAGTTGTTATTCATGAACTTTAGAGTTGCGTTAATGCATGTATTACACCAAACAGGAAGAAGGTTTGGGGTTTGGCCAGCTATCCTCTTATCTCCTGGGTAGTCCATGATGAAGGCAGACATTTTTGCTGCCTTGCTCCGAGCATCCCACCGTGTCGAGCTAAATTTAGACCGGGGACGCTCACTTCACCCGAGGTGTTTCATATTAAACTGCTAAAGCAGTTAGAGGTTTTCAGACCAAGATTAAAGTCACCCATACACACATACACATACACCCAGACACACAAACACACACACACCCAGACACCCCAACACACCCCGACACACCCACACACACACGAAGCAGCGAGGGATATAATCTAATTAATCCCACAGTTTCTTCTTCTCTAATCCAATTCTCCCTGGAACCCCTTGTTCTAAACAATCTCCGGCTACAATTGTGTTTCCTGCGACGAGGCTGGCCGAGATGAAACCGTGGCAGCGCAGCCGGGCAGAACGACTTCCTGTGTGCGTCGGCGCGGAGCCCTTAAGCAGGCATGTTCCTTCCCCGCTCCGCAACCCATACGCTACAGCGCCGTGCCAGACGCCCGTCTCCACACCATCAATAATTCACCTATCTGCATGTTTGCGTGACTCCCAGGCTGGAGGTTTCTTTTTTTAGGGCAGTGCTGCCACGCTGATGGCAGAGTGACAGGGCACAGGGCTGGGGTTACGAGTAGCAGCACAGGCATGACAGCCTAGACGTGGTCGTCGATACGCCTCGGCGGTGCTAGCCCACGCTCTGAAGGCTTGTTGTAAGCGAGCGATCCCCCGGGGAATGTGCG
Source organism: Gadus chalcogrammus (assembly GCF_026213295.1). Taxonomy (NCBI): domain Eukaryota; kingdom Metazoa; phylum Chordata; class Actinopteri; order Gadiformes; family Gadidae; genus Gadus; species Gadus chalcogrammus. Next base: position 29,723,536 of record NC_079423.1, read on the forward strand.
CTTCATAACAAAGCCAAACACATTACACAGCAAATCACCCAGAGACAGTGAGAGCACACAAAACTTAAGCAAATGTGTGCCTGCATGTAACATGAAAATGCATGTGAATTATTCAAGGGATTGTTTTTTTCCTTACGTCTATGATAAGACTTTGAGGCCCGAGGTTAATTTCCATAAGTAACTTGAAGCCAGGCGTAATTGCCCTATTAATAAACTGAAAAGGTATATACTCAGGCGGATGAAAGTGGGAATAATTAAACACATTAATCTGGTTTGATCATCCCTATAATGAATCATCTAATAGAGACCAAAAAATAAAGAACTCGACAGATGTTTCGTTGGTGCTGCTTAGAGGATACGTCAGGGTACACGGGTAGATTCAAAACAAACGATGATAAACTCTTAGATGAGTGCACAGGTTTCACATATCAAGGCACTTTTGTAGATCCCAAAATGAGGGCCGTCTGCTGAGCCGAGTCGTGTGTGCCGGATTGAACCGAGCGGAATTCATGCTGATTCATATCGACTCTTCCAAGCGTTAGAGCCGTATCGTGCAAATGCTGCTAATGTGGCAATACGAGTACCTTTTTCTTTTTATTAAACTCATTCGTGGCATATTTCCAATTCTGGTTCCCCCATGCCGCCCTTCCATGATCAAATATGCTTCATTGCTACACGTTAGATTTCATTACCCTCCTGTCTGGCGATTGAAGGCAAAAGCCCACAGTGATCAATACGCCATTTGGGTGAACCCAACTTTTACCGGGTCCTTCCCTGTCTTCTCCCTTCAAGCACTCCCTTCCCTCCGTTGCTGAACATTCACGCTTGGCTAATAATTGCCAGCTCCCTGCAGCTAGCCAGCTCCTAATTGGCTGAGACTAAGATGGAGATGAACGGCACCAAAAGAGTGTGAATTAGATAGGGTCTGTGAATATTGTATGCGCATTAAGCTCAGAGACACTTTCAGACGTCTTTGAAACATTAATAGCAGGCGGTGGCATCTGTTTCAGGTGAGCCAGGCTGTGAGGATATATTTTAATGAAACCTCATCGCTGATAGCTGAATCCCCAAATCAGGTTGTTCTCTTCTTTCTCTCGAGCGACACTGAACTCGGAGTGACTTTTCTTTATTTTTAAGAATTGTGCCTTACCTACGTGTTTGACTGTTAAACCAAGAAAAAAATGCTTATCTGCCTAACTGCCTACCTGATCAACTATTTTCTGTATCTGGGAGAATCTTGGGAACGACAAGTAAGAACGGCGGTTCTCATTTTAAGCCAACGCTGCCTGACGTTGACGCACTGTAAGACACACGCACACCGGGGAGCTGCCCGGAGCGATTCTGCGGCACGATGAGCTGTCATGCTTCTTCGGCTGAAAGCCGACACCAATTTGGAGTAAGTTGATGGCAGTGTTTGAGAGAGCAGCGAGACTTAACTCTCATTTCAAGTCGGGTGAAACGAGGGCGACCGGGAGAGTTGATCCTGTGACCATCCAGGCTAAACTAAGCCTGACGAACATCACGGACCCCTCCATCGAATTTAATTAAATTGAACTAAATCTGCCCTCACATTATGTAAAAAAAACTGATATCAGTTACTCAAAGATTATCAATTACTACCCACCCTGCCTGCCTCACACTGCGCCTCGAGTCCACACTGCATGTGCCGCCGGTGCTGCAGGTAAATGAGACCTGTCTGCCGACGCCCGTGGCCCAAACACAGACGGTAAAGGGCACAGACTGAGCCACACCTCGGGGAACGTCTGAGAAAGCGGTGCATTGTTGAGATCTTTTAGTCCCTCCTCCCGTGGGCATGATAACTTCCTAATTTCTCCAGGGATTTTGAATTGAGAAGGGGGGGGGCCGTGGGCCTGGGAACGTACAACAACCTGATACCCGAGAACCATTTCTGAAATTGATTTTGGGGGGGGATGCATAATGCATTGCATACCTCTAATACACTACCATACTGCGATCAAATCCCATAAATCATCGCAAGAAACCTTTTTATTTATATGAAAGCTAAGCGAAGAGAACTTAGAACAAGTACTGGTTAGAGACAGAGGGAATTCTCAGACAGTTGGGTCCATAGTGATGAACGAGGTTAGTCGTTCGGAAAACTCTGTCTCTCGCATTTACCAGCGTAATTTGGTATAAACTTCTCCTTCTCATGGAATTACTGTTTCCCTCTTTACATGGGTTGTCAATAATTCATCCTAGGCTGTTTCTGAAAGACCAAAGGTAGTCTTAGGACGTGAAATACTGGCTTGAGAATGGAGTGCTTTCGAACGTTAACAATAATGGGGAACAGGCACATAGCCAGGTCTATAACCAAATGGCTCGGCTGACAATTGATTGATTTGACTAATGACCGGTGAGTTTGTACAGCTCTTCATCACAGTTACTAGTCTTCACGAGCCAACGTATGATGGCATCCTTTTAACTTCAAGCTCCATGCACGGCAAAGCAAATCTCAGAAGTAATATAATATTTTATTATTATTTAGAATTTAGAATATCATCCCAAATTTACAACTGATTTCCTGATCAATTAGTTAATTATCCACATCATAGCGCCACGCCTCCTATCCTGAGAATATTTACGGCTATGACAGAAAAGCTCAACTGTCATCCACAATGTAGAACCGGGTCAAACAAAGTTTGCACAAATATATTGTAGCAACCCAAAAATAAACCCACTAGAGCTATCACACAGGCGTGATGCAAACTGGGAACGGCAGTATCATACATTAGCCTGGACAGCGTCCATTTGGAGTCGCACATAATTTGAACGTTCCCTTCCTGTACACACCGCATTTTCAATTTCACACTCATGTATTGCTTTTCTCGTCAGGCAGAATGTTCCAGTCAATATAACATGGAAAAGGAATCGTTTTGGAATAAAAAATGTGGGAGACCAGCTGTGGTAACGGTTTGATGTGTGTTCTCTGTTAAACATCAGTATGAACAAATTGTCATCAAACACACCAAAAAAACACCCCACACACACACGCACACACACACAAAAACCTAACGGCCACACAACCACATATCCTCACACTCTTACTCCCACACAGAGCCACCAGCAGAGAGAGTTTACAGCGGTGAGAACCACGAGGAGCTCCTACCTGTGTTGGAGAGGGACGGGCCTGAAGCTTTTACTCCGAGCTGAGTGGTGCCCACAGCACGCCATGGCGTCTGGTCGGCAGGCACTAATGGAACCGACGGCATCACCTCTCTCTCCAGCTCCGACAGGCCATCCCCCGGGCCGTGAAGCGTGTTCGCCGGCACCTTCGGTGAAGAGGAGCCGCCCGTGAGCTCCATGATGGCGTTCTCCGCGCCCCCTTTATTCCCCGTGGCCTTAAAGAGGCCTGGGGTCTCTCTGAACGGAGTGAGTCTGGCTCTTTGCTCCGGCGCCGTGGTGTCCGAGGCCGTGGTGGGAGAACCCTCAGCCTCCTTCTCCTCCCTCTCGTTCTCCCCGGCCCTCGTAGAAGAAGCATCAGTCTCCTTCTCCTCCCTTTTATTCTCCTTCTCCCCCACCGCACCCTCCTTCTTCTCCTTCTCCTCCTCCTCCTCACTCTCCTTGTCCCCAAACCCACCCTTCTTCCCCTCGTCGCCCTCCTCCTTCTCCTTACCCCCCTCCTCGCCTCCGGTGAAGTATCTGAAAGGTCTCATCAGGGCGTTAACAAACTCTGAAAGCATGCTGCTGCTGGTCTGGGGCTGGAGGGTCGATGAAGCCGTAGAAGATAAAGAGGGCGGATCCGTCGAGGCTCCTCCAACTTCTTCTCCTTCATGTGCAGAGCCTCTGTTTCTCCCCAGGCTTTCCAGAGAGTCAGTGGTTTTGGGGGGATTTTCAGAGCTGTCATCCTGGTTGGACAAGGAGTTAGTGGTTCGAGGGGTACTATCAGAGTTGTCTTCTTGGTTGGATAATGAATTAGTCATTTGAGGGGTACTATCAGAGCTGTCTTCTTGCTTGGATAATGAATTAGTCGTTTGAGGGGTACTATCAGAGCTGTCTTCTTGCTTGGATAATGAATTAGTCGTTTGAGGGGTACTGTCAGAGCTGTCTTCTTGGTTGGATAATGAGTTAATTGTTTTAGTGGTACTATCAGAGCCGTCTTCCTGGTTGGACATAGAGTGAGTGGTTTGAGGGGTATTTTCAGAGCTATCATCGAGGATAATGACGGAGGTAGTGTTTAGGGGGGTATTTTCTGTGCTCTCCTCCTGGTTCGACAGGGATAGAGTCGTTTTAGGGGTATTTTCGAGGGCAACCATGGAGCTATTCGTTTGAGGGTTACTTTCCGGTCTAAGCAGAGAGCTGGTGGTTTTAGGGGTATTTCCAGAGCTATCTTTCAGGACAAACAGGGAGTTAGTCTTTTTCGGGGTCATTTCCGAGCTATCTTCCTGGTTAGGGATGGAGTTGAGGGATTTGGAGCTCTCTCGGGCGGGGTCTTGTTTAGTTAACGCGGCTATGGGCACAGCTTCAGATCGCTCCAGGTCCTGCTGGAGCAGCTCAGCAGACGGCAGGTGGATCACAACGTGTTCCTCTGAGATCTCAGACGATCGATCCGCAGCGTCGTTGGAGGGGAAGCCGGTTCGGTCCGCGTCGGCCCAGGTGGGGAACCGGAAGGCGGTGCGCTGGCCTCTGGCCGCGCTCGAAGCCGCGTCTGTGGCTGGGTCCGTCGTCTCGTACGCCGGCCTCGCCTCCACAGCCTGGACCCCTGCTTGCTGCTGGGCTGGAACACGGAGCGTATTAACAATTTACTAGAAGCACAAATATGCTTTTTTCACTTGACCTGCTTTATTGGCTGCCGTGAAAACACTGCAGGAAGAAAAAAAAACATTGATTTATTGCTTCCCCCGATACGGCGGTAGTGAGGCCAGGGAACAAGATTAAATCCAAGAGTGTAACATGGGATGTAATATAATTTTTTGTGAGTTATTCTTACAAGAAAGGAAGGATTTTGTAAATCGATTTTCTTTCTGGACAGGTAAAAATCACTTATGCCACAGCAATATAGAAATGTCCCTTAGGGACAACATCATGATAAGTGTATTGGAAAATTATGTTATTGTTGCTAAAGTCTCTCCAACTCTGAGGCTGGTCATTTTGTCTTCACAATTTGTAATTATTGGATTTATTTTCAAATTTAATTTAGACAATAAAAACATTTATTGGAGCAAATACGCAATATGACCCAACATTAATTACGGAATATGCATGTAATTGCCGTGCAGGCCTCATTAAAGAGGTTACACATGCACTTAAATTCCCCAAAAATGCCACTAAACTTGTTAAACACAATTATTACAGGCTCGCAGCCATTGCTAGTTTCAAATATATATCTGTTTGTGGTCGCTGGATTTCCAGCACTGATTTGGTTTCGTTGTCATGATTGATGCCAGTGTTGCGCTCTGGTCACAGTTTAATAGCATGACATCGCACTTATGATGCTAATGATGAGTGAATTACAGAAACAATGCAAATACCGGAGACTGAATGATTGTTCATCCACGCTGTGCGATACGACACAACTAAATAACAAGGAGAGACGTAAACCCAACCGCACGCTCTGGCGCTCTCTCCCACACCCTTTGTTGCCTCCCTTTCCCGTTCGCTTATCTTCGCTGCACTTCAACATACAAGCCTTGCAATGCACCCAAAGCTATCTTTGTTGGGGAATGGGTTAACCTAACAATTGTTGGGGCTTGGCACTTGGTTCTATGACCATCCTGACTGCACTGACAGCGTTATATTGTGTATCTTTCTTCTGACAAATGTACTTATTGCAAGTCACTTTGGAAAAAAGCTAAATTCCCTAAATGTAAATTTAAGTGTGAATGCACCCTATGGGCTGAAATGCCACACAATTACTTTCGAGCTAACTCATGCATTCCGGAGTGGATCCCGGTGTTGCGCTCTGAGACCTCGGTACCTCTGAAGCAGTAGGCGTCGAAGCGCGCCGTGGTGTCCGGGAAGCCGGTGCGGTCGGCGTTGTGGTAGACCGTGCGCACGCCGGGCTCGTTCCCGCCGCAGTGCTTCCGCGGCACGTTGATGGGGTAGCGCACGCTGCCGTCCGCCAACCAGCCCGGGTCGCAGCGGTCCAGGCCCGCCTGCCAGGCCAGGTACAGCTGGCCCGCCGTGGCCAGCCGGGCGCCCAGCGTCTGGCAATGGGTGGAGGCCGAGGCCAGGTTCAGCTTCTCAGGCGTCGCCGAGTGGAACACCTCACCTGATGGAGGACCACGAGGCAGAAGGTCACAACTCTGTTTTGGCACCGCTGGGGTGGAACGAGCTCCCCACCGGTGCCACGAACGCGGAGTCGCTCACCAGCTTCCGCAAAAAACTTTAGACTCACTTCGTCAGAGTTCACATAGACACTGCATAGCTCTTACTCCCCCCCCACCCCTCTTATGGACTTATTTAATGTTGTACGTCCTGGCACTTATTGAATGCACTTTTTGTATTTTGTATGTCCTGGCACTTAATGTACGCACCTATTGTATGTTGTACGTCCTGCCACTTAAAAATAGTACTGCTAGCATTGTCTAGCATCTTATCCTAAATATCTTTGTTGTATACGGGGAAGGGGTTAACCTGACAATTGTTAGTGCTTGGCACTAGCGATATATTGTTTTTCTTCTGACAAATGATGCTTTGGATAAAAGCATCTGCTAAATGCCCTTAATGTAGATGTAAGTAGGGGGGGGGGGGGTGGTTGGGTGTAGAAGAGGAGAGGAGTGGAGGAGAGTGTTGATTTTGGCTATATTGTGTTGTGGTGTCGTCTGCCTTGCTGTGCGTTGGGTGGTGCAGTTGGTATGATGCTCTCTGCCTAGCTCTTTTTCCCTCACTTGTGTCCAGCTCCTTCTGTGCGTGTGAGCGGCGGTCGTATATTCTGGCTACGAGTGCGATGCATGCGTTGTCATTTTCTCAGGGGACATTAGGGCTTATCCATCAGAATGCATCATGGGATTTTTTCTTGCGGATACTCCCCCATGTTGAAGGTATTTAAGAGACTTGTATTGTTTAACTCAAAATCATTGCAATGATGCTACATAATAATATATCATAACCTAGCCTTACGAAAACCTACTACTACCATAATAACTAACATTTCCAGCTCACATGCTTCCAGTATGGAGGGGGTGATGTGATGTTGCGATGCACAAGCCCCGTTAATTCATTCAAACTCGCATGCGGCTGAAAAAACCTCCAGCAGCAGGCTGTTACTCTGTATCCACCCTCAGCTCTCATCTCCTCCTCCCTCCCTCCCTCCCTCCCTCCCTCCTCCCCCCCTCCTCCCCACCCTCCCTCCCTCTCTCATTACCGCCACTCTGGCCCTCCCATCCATCCCCTCCCGTCCTGAGGGTTGTTCCTGCCCTGCACTAAGCAGTGGCTGCGGTGTTCCGGGACTGCCTAACCAAGGCTTAGCGGGCCCAGGCATGACTAAGCTGTGATTGGTGGAGGGCCGCCTCTCAGGCTTACCCTGTAGTTGCTTAGCGAAGCAGTAGACATCAAACAGCTCTTCGGGGGACCTGACGCCATAGTTACGGACTCCGGGAGAGTCCTCGCGATCGCCGTAGCAACCGGGCCGAGGCGACTGGATGGGATACCTGCAGAAGGTAAAGAGTGTGGTAGAGACAGAGAGAGGGAAAGGGAGAGAGAGAGAGAGAGAGAGAGAGAGAGTGGAGAGGGAGAAGAGAGTTGAGCGAGGAGAGAGGAGAGAGGGGGTGAGTTGGAGATAAGGAAAGAGAGAGGGATGGGGAGATGGGGAGAGAAAGAGAGAAATATATAAAGAGAAATACAGAGGGTTGAAGTAATAGCCCTTGAGGTGTGGAGTCCACTCTATAAACAAGACATTGATCATCGCAAAGCTTCTAAACAAATCCCTGAATGCAACATAACTGTAACAAGTAAACAACAAGGGCAAATTATGCAACGAAAAAGCCAACCAGAATACAATGCAAATTTAGTGACTGAGTACCCAGCAGTAGAGGGAGAAAAAAACGGGGCCGACGCAGTATGACCAACCTTCCCGAGGGAAGACCAGACTGTGCAAATGAGATGGGAGGCAAAGCTGCAGAAATAACAGTGTAAAAACAATTTAGGAACACGCCTTTGAACCAAATGTAAATTAATTGACCCAATATTCGCTACCATCCCCAGCGGAGGAAAGCGAGGAGAGGAAACCATTCCCCTGCAGAGCACTGGCAGCTCAGTTTGGAGCCAGCGCTATACCTGAGACGTCCTGGCACTAGCCTATGGGAGAGTGAGCCAAGGAGAGCCGCTTCCACATTAAAACAGAGCACCAACGTGGCTCCTTCTTCCCAAGCTATCAGGAGAGCATCTCTCTGTGGTCCAAACGTCCCACAGCCTCAGAGGAGAAGAAGATAAATACACAAGAGGAGAAATAAAATGGTGGACTAAAGAGGGGAGTGGGAACTGAATGATAGGATCTCTGCTCCAATTTCTGGATGCGCACCAGGGGAATACTGGCTTGAATACTGGTTTGTAGTCGTTACTATCAAATATAGGATCATAAATAATAGTTTTGTTGAGTGGTTTGGTTTATTACCTTGTGGGCGTAATAAAAAAAAGTTGCTATGTAAATAGGTGCAGTGTATAAATGTGCAGGGTGTGCATGGCCGGGTTGTGTGTGGGTATGATCATTCATTATCAATGGATCATTGTGGTTATTGTTGTTCATGTTAACATCACAGTATTGCATTGTAGGCCTTTTGTTCAATATCTGTTGTTTTAGGCTAAACAATGGATTTTGCATTGCCAAAAAAGCCCACTGAACCTACGCAGAGAGAGAGAGCGTGAGAGAGAGAGAGAGAGAGAGAGCGAGAGCGAGCAAGAGCAAGGAAGTGAGAGACAGAGAGATTGAGAAAGAGCGAGAAGGTGAGAGACAGAGAGGGAGAGGGAGAGAGGGAGAGTGACAGAGAGAATGAGAAAGAGTGAGAGGGTGAAAGAGAGAGTCAAAGAAAAAGAGAGACAGAGGGACTGACAGATAGAGAGACAGAGAGAGAGAGAGAGAGAGAGAGAGAGAGAGAGAGAGAGAGAGAGAGAGAGAGGGAGAGGGAGAGAGAGAGAGAGAGAGAGAGAGAGAGAGAGAGAGAGAGAGAGAGAGAGAGAAAGAGAGCGCGATAGAGATATAGCGAGAGAGAGAGAGTGAGAAAGAGTGAGTCAGTGGATACCGGGAATAAGAGCCAGAGGGTGAAAGAACAAGCGAGGGACTGAAAGAGAAGGAACAAGAAGCCATTCTACGAGATGTTCTGGAATCTAGCATTCCTCCAGTGGCCTTGGTTGTCTGTGATCCATTGATCAAGTCAAGTCCATTGATTCAAACTACACCAGGGCACAGTAAAGGAGGGTAATTAAATGATTACGCCTTCCACACTGAGGCTTATCAATGTTCACGCACACACACAGGCAAACACACACACTCCTGTATCTCAAAGCTACCAACGGTATGTCTTCCTGGTCCAACATTATCTACATTGGAGCATCAAACTTGTCTTTCGATCAAACTTTTGCTTGTTTCTTCTTCTGATTTGCAAGGTTAGGAAGAACCAAGATCCCACTGACAACAAGATTCTAATAACAATGAACGAGGCAAGAAGGCCTATCGGCAGTCTAGGAAAACTAAAAGAAAGGAATAGCGACATTTTCTGACACTTCGTGGGTGCCAATGGGGTTTAAACTCTACCCGGTGATAAGGTAACCCCGGTAGAAGTAATAGCTGGGACTGGCTGTTTAAGGATAAGGATTCAATTAGAGGAGATGCCTTTTGAAAACGACACATGAATTCCAAACAGGCCTGAGACACACATGACAGGTGAATGGAAAGGCAATTACAGCTACCTTTCAAAGCTGCAATCAAAAATCAGCCCTCATTATTTTAAGAGGTAAATGTTCTGATCATTGATTTTCATCCTCTTCACGTCCACCTCTGAGAAAGTGTCATTCTCTATTTAAACAGCTATTTTCAAGTGAGGTTATGTATGCATATATATATATATATATATATATATATATATATATATATATATATATATATATATATATATACTATATGATTGCTTGCTTTTCCTTAAACCATTCAATCAATGTACGATTGTATGGTTGACAATTAAAATCAAAGGAGTTAATTATTAATGATTCATTTGCCATCACCCATAAATCCGGTACTCTCTCTGGGGTGTTACGATGCCATAAATCCAATACGTACACAGTGGTCTAGTCTATTTTATTGTAGTGGGTATACTGTGATGATTCCCCCCCAGCCTCGTATACACCCGTGACGCCGGTACGTGTACGCGTGTGGCGCTTATGAGGTGTCGCACCACACTCACCAACGCAGGGGTCTACAACCCGCTGCATGGATTTAGATTTAGTGTGGCGATTATCAACAATCATGGAAAGCTGAATAGACTTATCAGTTTTAATTACAGTATGAACAAATAGAACACAAAAATGACAAGTTGTCCTTTGTGAATCTATAGTAGCAATAGCCTGCTAAACAAGAACAAAATGTACTCAAAATAACTGAATGAACTATTTACAACCATGGCTAACCAGTGCATGAGAAGGAGATGAAAAGAGACTAATGTTTCACTCTTTCAATTGCTCTCATTTTAGCGCTCACTGTTGTTATCTAACATACCATACAGTCATTGAATTGTGTAAAAGTCAGAAATTACTGCACCTTAAAAATGACCATGAATTAGCTATACTCTCATTTGCATAGTAATTAACTTTATGAATTTCCATCGTGTATACCAACTGCATATTGGCTGACATTTACCTAACTTTCTTTCCCTCCACTCTAACCGAGGATGCCTCTTTGTAAATTCCCTAGCCTGACACTCAGTCCGAGTACTTGTTATGTGGTATACACATTAATATGGGAAGGCTGGACACACACACACGTGCACACACACACACGTAGACCTGGTCTCCGTAGAACTGGTGGTGGCATCTGCTGCTGCAGGGTCAACCGACGCGACAGCAGTAGATTTTTGGCGAGGCTTAAAACTAACTAAAACACTGAAATAGGGTAGTTTGCTTTTCATTTTGTAATGTTGAATGTTATTGTAGCATGTAGCCTGGGACTCTTGAAGTGTTTGTGTTGCGTTTTTTATCGCTGTAACTGTTATGCCAATTGTTCCCTTGTTAACTTTCAATCTGTGTGGGTGGCCAATCACAGCGCGAGAGGGAGGGGCTTGGCCCGCCATATAACATGCAGAGATGCAGGGGCAGCTCCGGGCTTCGTAACAGAGTAGACAGGGGCAGGGCGCAGGGGGAATATTTTGAATGGTGAACGTAGCAGATAACTTCCCCTGCTAAAAGTATTTCATTGCAGTTACACCCAACTGGTATTTGCGGAAAAAAAAACCACACTGAAGTGAAAGTTATGTCACGAAACGATGGTTACGTATCCGTGCACATTTTTAAGTGGGTACACGGAAATCCTGGAGCGTTCCTAGTGTGTGTACGGCGTATACCTGCGTATCACGTAGACTACACCACTACATACATACACCATTACCACATCGAAGTGAGTAAAGTCCGATAAAGTGTGAAGTGAATTCCCGCCAAGTGTGTGCCACATCAATGTTAATCCCTGCCGTGTATTATGGGCTGTATTATGGGCTGTATTATCCAATTAGCTGGAGGAGGGCTCACCGTACGCTCTGGTCGGACAGCCAGCCGGCGTCGCAGTTGTCGTAGCCGTCGGCGAAGGTGGCGTGCAGCTGCTCTGGGGTGGCGATGACGGCGGCGTTCTCCGTGCACACCCTCTTGGCGTCGCTGAAGGTCAGGGCGTAGCGCTCGTGCGGCGCCCTGTAGTGGAAGACCACGCCTGGAGGACGGAGAGAGGGAGAGAGAGAAGAGAGACAGAGAGAGAGAGAGAGAGAGAGAAGAGAGACAGAGAGAGAAGATGGGAGAGAGAGAGAGAGAGAAGATGGGAGAGAGAGAGAGAGAGAAGGAGAGAGAGAGAGAGAGAGAGAGAGAGAGAGAGAGAGAGAGAGAGAGAGAGAGAGAGAGAGAGAGAGAGAAGGAGAGAGAGAGAGAGAGAGAGAGAGAGAGAGAGAGAGAGAGAGAGAGAGAGAGACGTCGAGCGAAAGAGTAGCCGTGAGAGAGAAAGAGTCCGAGAGAAACACATAGAGAGAGACAGAGACAGGGAGTAATCAGGATGACAGACAGAGGGACAGTCAGACCATATGGACCATAACCTTGAACGACCAAAACAGAGCATCTTCATCATTTCCTCCCTGCATGACTCCAGGTGCTGCATTAAGAGGGTTCAGCATCTGTGTGTGTGCATGACTCTCATTTAGCTCTCAGAAAGACTTAGTTTTATCTGTTGTTATTATTGGATGCATCGTACATTAAAGATAATCAGCCTAGCCTAGAAGTTTTTCTGTAGTTTTCTTTCAAACAGCGTAGGCCAATGTCAAGGCAGTTTGGCTTCACGCTGGCAGAACAAGAAGATAGCAAGGGAGAAAGAGGAAAGGAGAGAGCGAGAGCGAGAGAGAGAGAGAGAGAGAGAGAGAGAGAGAGAGAGAGAGAGAGAGAGAGAGATAGAGAGGGAGAGAGAGGGAGAGAGAGAGAGGGAGAGAGAGAGAGAGAGAGAGAGAACACAGATTCATCCTTGCCGGCTTCCGGGGCCGAAACTAACGAGAGGCATGAGAGAGGGATAACAATGAAGGTTCGAAACAGGACGGACGGACAGAGAGCGAGCGTAACAGACGGGGGACTGAGAGACCCTCGCCTTTCCCTACACCCCATCCCTCCCACCATGCGCGGCGTTTGAAGTGTCCAGCGTCTCCTCCCCCTTCGCCACACGACCACGCCGACCTCTGACCCCTGGCTGCCGTTCACACGGGCCCCTGAGGACCCCCAGAGGCCTCTGAGAGCCAGCGCTGCTTTGCGGCCACACAGCTTTGTGCAGGAGAGTGACAGAGGCCCCCCCGAGACACAAGGAAGGGATGGAGACACGGACGGGGGAGGTGGGGGGTGGCAATGAGGAGAGGGGGGAGAGGGGCAATGAGGAGCTGATCCCAAGCGAGGCCAAGTTTTCTGGGTTGTCTTCGCGTTACACACAAGAACATGGACACAAGCTTGTTATTTTTGGCTTGTAATGATGGACACATTTGCCTGCACACACACACACACACACACACACACACACACACACACACACACACACACACACACACACACACACACACACACACACACACACACACACACACACACACACACACACACACACACACACCTCCGCCACACTTTCTGTCGTCTGTGTTTATCTTCCCCTGCTCCACTTTCGCAGAAATTGGAGCAGAGATCCTCTGATTCGGTTCCCACTCCTCTCTTTTCCACCATTTTATTTCTCTCCTCGGGTATTCATCTTCTGCTCCTCTGAGGCGGTGGGACACTTGGACCCCAGAGAGACGCTCACTAGCTGGCTGGCTAGGCACCTTGCTTGGAACGGAGGATCCACGTTGGTTCTCTGTTTTTAATGGGGAAGCTGCTTTCCTTTCCACTGAAGGTTTGCCATCTCGCCTTCTGTACCTCTTCCATGTTTTTTAACCATGCTGGCTTTTACTCAGTGGAGCTGGTTTGTGCACAGGACAAAACACATCCAGGCCCTTTTGTAAGACTGAGGGAAAACTCCGGCCGCTTTTCTCAAATTTAAGATCCAGATCTGTATCATAGCGCATATAATCCCATTTGTCTATTTAAAACACACACACCCACTACTGAACTGAACTACTTAATTCCTTATGCTATGTGACTGTTTGTCCAAACCTCTGTCGGCCAAGTATCGGTCTACCATAGAGTCCATGTGAAGGTACATAACATATACATAGAGCAGGGTTGTCTAGTGGCACGGCCAGAGGAAGAGAGTGTGTGTTTGATTCTCAAAGAGAGCCTGCAATTATTCTGCTGACACACACCCCTGCACGCACGAAGACACACACAAAGACACACACAAAGACACACACACACACACACACACACACGCGCGCACGCGCAGTGACTTATGACTTAATGACATTACGCAATTGCTCCTTTTTTTAGAAACATTGTTCTAAGCACATTAATGAGATAGACCCTTAATCCATCATTATTACATTAATATGCTAATATAACAAGAGTCTCTCTGGGAGACACTAGAATTTCAGATGGCTCCCTACTTATATATGTGATATATTCCAATACGGTATACTGTATGGATGGAATAATATCCAGAGTACAGTCTACCATGTCAATGGATATGTCTGTCGTTACAGCGAACAGCATAAACAATGGCTGAACGAGAGTCAACTCCATGGCGATTTAATTGGTGTGATACAGACAATTGACCCGTCAATATGTGCCGAGGGAAAACAGCAACATGCAAGACAGGGGAAGTGTGTGTGTGTGTGAGTGAGGGAGGGAGAGAGAGAAGGAGAGGGAGAGAGAGAAGGAGAGAGAGAGAGAGAGAGAGAGAGAGAGAGAGAGAGAGAGAGAGAGAGAGAGAGAGAGAGAGAGAGAGAGACAGAGAGAGACAGAGAGAGACAGAGAGAGACAGAGAGAGAGAGACAGAGAGAGACAGAGACAGAGACAGAGAGACAGCCAGCCAGCCAGCCAGCCAGCCAGCCAGCCAGCCAGCCAGCCAGCCGGGCAGCCAGCCGGGCAGCCAGCCAGCCAGCCAGACAGACAGACAGACAGACAGACAGACAGACAGACAGACAGACTTGACCGAGCGAAGGAGAGAGTCTTGGCAGGCCGACCGGGCGAAAGGGGAGGACTTCAAGGCTAAGAGACAAGCATGCACGCACGCACGCACGCACGCACACACTCACACACGAGAATCCCTGTGAAGAGTCCTGGGGATTAATATGATATTGATATAGCCGAGCCAATATGTCCTAATTAATACGTTAAGCGCCCAGCAGAATTTGCGCAGGGAGGAATGTGGTCTTCTGTGTAGCGTGACTAGCAATTAAGGCTTAGCCTTGGAGATGGCTATTTTTGGAGGCATGGCATACTAGTTATTTTTTCATCCTCTTCTTCTTTCCAAAGGAGTGCTTTTCATAGCATGTTAATCGATTGCTCAAGAGGAGAAGGAGGCAGGATCTCCCCAGCAAGGTGCCAGGGGTCTCACTTACAAGCAACTATAAAGTGCTCTTGTGGAGAAAGATGAGGTGCTTTGCCTGCCTGAGAAACCTAGATAGTGTCCCCCTCAATGTAATTATAGAGATGTAGTGGTGGCCCATATGCAGCCATAAGAGAGTAAGAGGGAGAGGGAGAGGGAGAGAGGGAGAGAGAGAGAGAGAGAGAGAGAGAGAGAGAGAGAGAGAGAGAGAGAGAGAGAGAGAGAGAGAGAGAGAGAGAAAGAGAGAAAGAGAGAGAGAGAGAGAGAGAGAGAGAACATATGCATCCATGCATATGTGCTCTCCTGACCATCTCCTAAATCCCCACTCTGCGTTTCTTCTCAAGATTTACGCCTTGTTAATTAAACAAGTTTTTCTTGCACTTTGGGGGGGGGTGGGCTTAGGGTTAGGGGGGGTCATAAATATATGCCACTTATGTCACTGTGATTAAGGGCTATACAAACACAATTGCTTTGACTTGACTTGATATGCACCACACGTTTGCCTACAAGCCTGTGAGAGCCTCCTCTCGGTCTCTAGGTAATGGAGTGAAGGCTGGTTCTGTGTCACACTCGACGGGAGATGACACTAGCGGATACTGGTGTCCGCCGTGCCGCACAAGCACAAGAGAAGGAGGCCGCAGAGCTGTTAAGCCGTGCAGCGGAGCTGACGTTAGCCGCATTAGCACGGGTCCGTGGATGAAGGCAGCCTAGTGTGGCTAATGCAATGTGTGCATCGTCCACCGTAGTCGTTAGGATAATAGCCAATTATTAAAAAGAGGCTAGTGACCTGGAAAGAATGTGGGGAGAGCTCGGCCGCTGAAACACTTTGACACGGCGATTATGGTCACGCTACAATTAGCCATCTTGGGGCAGTTTGATGGTATCATCAAAGAAGGCCTGACACAAAAAAAAAAAGTATAATAAAAGGGTTAGTCCATTCTGCCTGACCAGCAATGATTTTTCAGTAGCACAGTGTGGACCGTGGTGTAGAAGGTCTGAAGCCTTATTGCTTTCATTAGAGGGAGACGTTCCAGGAACAGCCCCTGAGTGGCCTTGGTCAATGATAGTGAATGTGCTCACCTTTATACCTTGCAGTCGACATTAATGCACACACACACACACACACACACACACACACACACACACACACACACACACACACACACACACACACACACACACACACACACACACACACACACACACACACACACACACACACACACACACACACACATCCCCGGACAATGCTTGTGTTAACCAGAATCATTATTTACAACAGCAAAAACGAGGACCCTTTGTGCAACGCTACAAGCAAGGGTTTGTATTTACCACACGCCAGCTTGGCAGGCATAGGTCTAATTGCTCGTTACGCAAGCCCACATGAGGGGACAATACGATGATGTTGTGTTTATTAAAGAAGAATTGAATCACGATTGGCCCTTTGCGGCTAGCCCCGCTGCAGAAATTCTTCTGCATATCCATATTTCCCCCTTCAGCCTCCCAAACCCAGAATTGACCCGAATCCAAACGGCTACCGTTTTGTCGCCTTGTACAAACAGCACACTGAGGGGCATTACCAACACTAATCACGCTACAAAACCAGGATCATTTGTTATCGTCCAGTGGCGTGACTCTCATCGTCTCCACCTGCGTGTCCGGTGCTCACCTGAGACCTCCAGAGGCACAGTGTCCTGCTCGTCGTTGATGCCCACCACTACCTCGCAGCGGTACAGGCCAGAGTCACTCGACCGCAGGCCCTTCAGCGCCAGGCTGGCGTTGTAGCGGTTGACGTGGTAACCCGGCAAGGTGACACGACCCTGGAAGGCCTTCTTCACCTGGAGAACGGAGGGGGGATGCCGGGGGGGGGAAGAAGAGACGATCGTCAGGAAAAGGAGGAAACGGAGGAAGAAGTGAGGACGGGAGAAAACGAATGAGGCATTCAATCCCCGTGTCGAGGTGTACCTGAGCAAGGCACCTCGCCCTGACTGCTCCCGACAAATGGCTGTCACCTTGCATGGTTGACACCGCCGTCGGTGTGTGAATGTGTGCATGAACGGGTGAATGTGTGCATGAATTGGTGAATGTTAGCCAATATTGTAAAGCGCTTTGAGTTGCCACTGGTTAGAAAATTATGATATAAATACATTACCATTTAAGAGAAACATCAGACAGAAAAGGGTGAGGGCATCTTGGAATGACAATAAAGACCCAGAAAAACACATCTGTCTACCGGCTCCCAATACATGCCGTTAAAACAGCGAGAGATCTGATTGGGTGGACCTCCTGCGTTTCCTCACCTTCACCACGTTGTCCTTGGCAACCAGGACCGCCTGCTCCTTCTGCTGGCCGTCGGAGCCCCGCTGCCCCCACACCTTGGTCCACTTGATCCTGGGCGGCTCGTGGCTGCTCAGACCCGCGGAGCTCCGCAGCGTGAAGAGGCAGGGCAGCATCACCGTGTGGGAGAGCTCCTCACTGATGGCCCGGTGAGTCACCTTCCTCATGTTCACCATGGTGTCCGCATGGGCTGTCGGGGTGGGGGAGGAGAGGGGCGAGGAGAAAGGAGAGAGGAGAAGAATAATACTGTCAAAAGGGATGTGATGAAAGATGAGGAAAGAACAAAAAAAACGAGTTTGATTCCATCCGGTGTTTCAGATCCATGACGTGCCATTTCTCGTTATAGGCGAATGGGTGTGGGGCGAATTGGTTCTCGTCAGAGGAAATGTATTCTTCAATCCCCGAGACTTTGGTGAGCCCTCTTCCAGGCCCTCTGCTTTGTGGGTTAATAGGCAATGCGCCATGGCTTGTTCTCATCTCATTGATTATTGATCATTGATCCGGCACACCATTACAGTGTTACTAGAACAAAGAGAGACCCACTTAATAGTGAGAGAGGAGATAGCAGAGGGCTTTTCGGAAGCCATACATCCCACTCTGTATATGCTTAACAGAATCAATACCCTCCCGTCTTTGTTCGAAACAATCACTTAATTGATCGTTTGTACCAATATTTTGAGGTAATGGAGCCGAATAGGAATTGAGAGCAATCCATCTTGATGCAGTCAATGATCCGGGATGTTCTCGTTCCAAGCCGGTCAGAGGTCCTCGGCCATCATCAATGTTTAACCGGAGAAGGTAATCTCCTGCAGGCGGTGTCTGGACTTTCATCATCGTTTGTATGAGTTAAAGATGAACGCCCTCGATCATCCCTTAGCAAAATATGGCATCGTTGTAAGATCCGCTGCAGAAACAACATTGATCAACCACTCGTACCGTCTGCATCACATGGCTCAGTCGTAGAGCTCTATTGCTCTCTCATATCTATCGCGTTTTTAAGCAGTGAGTGTGTTGGAGTGGAAAGCCTTCAGCATTTATCCAACGTTTTCTGTGTCTTCCCGCTGTGTCTCGTATCCCTTCTTGCCGACGCACAAGAGGAACTCCTCAGATCCTACAACAGAGAGATTGTGAGAGACACAGGTAGCCAAAGGAGGAGAGGGGGGGGGGGGGGTGCAACCAAAATGGTGAGAGAAGCGCTGGGAAAATAATACACTTGGGGATCTCCAGAAGTTTCTATCACATTCTCTTTGGTGGAACTTGAATAAAAGGCCTTGTTAATAAAAAAGCACTCAATCTCTGTTAGAAAAATAGCATTTCAGCAGTGCCATGGGAGAAGTATGAAATAAGCCCGCTACTATCTATTCTGCTGCTTGGTCCACAGATACAAAGTATAATGTTTAGCTATTATGGGTAAATTAAATAAATGGGGAGGTGGATGGGGAGGAAGAGAAAGAAAAAAAGTCCTGACAACGTGGCAACTGGAGATAGCGGTTGACAGAGAGAGAGAGAGAGAGAGAGAGAGAGAGAGAGAGAGAGAGAGAGAGAGAGAGAGAGAGAGAGAGAGAGAGAGAGAGAGAGAGAGAGAGAGAGAGAGAGAGAGAGAGAGAGAGAGAGAGAGAGAGAGAGAGAGAGAGAGAGAGAGAGAGAGAGAGAGAGAGAGAGAGAGAGAGAGAGAGAGAGAGATTGGCACAGGGAGACTGCAGGTCCGGGGAAAGCCATCAATTTCATTTCATTAACGTCACTTTCCTGTGTCTGCGCACCTTTTTCGGGAGGTGTTGCTGTGTCCCTCTGATTGGTTGTCACGTTTAAACACTAGGGGGGTGGAGCTCGGTGTCTCGCCGTTCTCTGTTGTGACGGTGAGGTAATTCAATGGCCGACAGAGGAATGAAACCGCGGACTCACTGATCACTGGCACCCTGCATGGCAAGGTGCAAACGCCATCCAACCCTACCTCTCTCTCTGTATGACCAACAGCCAGGTCTCAGATATGTAAACATGGAATAATGTATTCTTCTTTATTATTGTATTCCTTGATAATATGGATACATATTTTGTTGTTTTTTAATCCTTAGATCTGATACTTTGATACTCAGGCCCAGTAAACAAATTCATGATTCGCAATTACAACCCTTTTTTTTTTTTTCATTCAATTATCTTTCATGGTTATTAAATGACTCAGTAGAGGAAAGATGTGTGTGTGAGTGTGTGTGCGCTCATAGGAACACTTAATTGGGGAATGTACTTAATGAGTCTTACTGAGTGAAACCATACTATTACTCATTCACTATTCATGGGACATTGAATGCATTCCATTTGGGGACACACTGACACGCACACGCACACACACACACACACACACACACACACACACACACACACACACACACACACACACACACACACACACACAGAACATATTGGATGTGAGGCAATCTGTCATCACAGCTTAACACCAGCCCTGCGTTCCAAACCACGCCGTCCAAACCAAACACATAGTTAATGCCTCTGGGCTTCACCCTGTAGACATCCCTCCCCAGCACCACTACCCCTACACCATAATGCCTCGCTTCCTGCCTCGTCTGCTGGCTCTTGCTTCTCACATGGTCTCTTCCATTATAATCCTGGAGAGGACTCTACGAACATGGTCTCTTCCATTAAAATCCTGGAGAGGACTCTACGAACATGGAACCTGCCATTAAAATCCTGGAGAGGACTCTACTAACATGGTCTCTTCCATTATGATCCTGGAGAGGACTCTTATCATATGGTCTCTTCCATTATGATCCTGGAGAGGACTCTACTAACATGGTCTCTTCCATTATGATCCTGGAGAGGACTCTTATCACATGGTCTCTTCCGTAATGATCCTGGAGAGGACTCTACGAACATGGTCTCTTCCATTATGAACCTGGAGAGGACTCTACGAACATGGAGCCTTCCATTATAATTCTGCAGAGGACTCGACAAACATGGTCTCTTCCATTATGAACCTGGAGAGGACTCTAATAACATGGTCTCTTCCATTATGATCCTGGAGAGGACTCTACTAACATGGTCTCTACCATAATAAGAGGACTCTTCTTACATGGACTATTCCATTATAATCCTGGAGAGGACTCAGAACAAATACGTATTATCTTGATGTATAAGACAATATGTAAAGTCAAGTTAAGGGAAAGTTGGAAGTCCGAAACGTTTTTACCGGAGACATATTTAAAATATATTGAAAGCATTGCCATAAATGTTTCCCAAGTATGAGGGCAGTAAGGAGGCAAGGATAGTTGCTAGTTCAACGTTATGTTTCCTAAGATGTGTCCCAGAGCGCAGCGCGTAACCTTAGCCTCACCCGACGAAGCGAAACGGAAAACACTTTATAAACAAAGTCAATGAACTTCTTTCAGCAATCGTTTTTGAGATCTCATTTTACGGAAGCAGTCTCCTCGTTTGATTGCCCTCAATGCATTTAAAGGCCTTAAAGAACTGCTTTGGTTGTGGAGCACTTGACATTTCCTGGGATTGAAGGGCCGGCAGTGCGTTACATAACGCACTGCAGAATATGTTGAGACGGCCCCGTCTTTATAAAAGAGTGAAGTCGACACGGCCGCCGTGTTCTCTCTGATAGCCGTGCACGCAGAAGTCGAGCGAAGCACTTTTTTGGGACATTCCTTACCCGATAGTTCCAGCAGGGAACGGTATGCACCCTCGCTGACACACGCGAAAGTCATTGTGGAAATATGAATAAATGCAATCGATTTCAATACAGAACAGCGACGGAACGCCAAGGTGCAAGAGGGACGGAAATATACTCAGTACATTTCCAGTAAATGGAACGCAGTAAATGGAAATGTTACGGGTCAAACTGAATAATGTGGAGGGGGGGGAATGAGTCGGTTGGAAGGTGACGGGACATGAAGAGAGATGAGTCCTGAGAACATGGCGACTGGAGATAGCAGACAGGTGATTTGGAAGGTGACACACATTCCTTCTTGAGCAAATACACTCATATGTTCTGACACCACGGTGACGAGGAACTGGCCCTGCACCACCTATCCTCTGTGATTCATCCACAGAGGACACACACACACACACACACACACACACACACACACACACACACACACACACACACACACACACACACACACACACACACACACACACACACACACACACACACACACACACACACACACACACCTAAAATGAAGAAACTAATGCCACTAAATGTATTCCAAGCGCGTTGCATCAATGATGCGTAATGTGATTGCATGTGTTCAACCAGGATTTCCACCTGCATGAGCAATAGAATTGGTACCCTGCATGCCACAGTACTACCGGTGATGCCAGTAGAGAGGCAAATGTGCCAAAATGAATCACTCCGGCTGCGATGCTAATCTCATATTCACTATCCATCCTGTGTCTTTCTCTGTCGTTTGCAGGTGTACAATTATGCCTCTTTGGTTCCCCTTTTGTACCGTTGCAGGAGAACAATTGAAAATTAGGCGTGCGCTGCTATTTGCAGCAGTTTATCATAACAATCACAACCAAAGACAAGTCAAAGTGAATCACAGTTTAAAGTAGAATGCATTGGAATAAAATAAAATAAAACTGTATCCCCCTGGTAGGGGACTGAATGGAATTGACCACGGTCCCTTAGTGGTCCAGATCGGCTAAATCTGCATTTAGATGGAAATGTTTCTACAAGCGTAACCCCCTTCCAGACCCTCCTTTTGTTTGTTGTGACCACAGGGCCATTCTTCATCATGCTCTCCGTCAGACTGTTTAGCTCCGCGTCCGACCGCTCGCACTCTCGCCCGCTTAACAGACAGGAGAGTCGACGTCTCGGTCCGACACGAGGGGCCCGGGAGCCTCAATGTCACTCAGCGCTCTGGATCTATTTCCCCCGTCTCTAGAATATACAGCGGTGGTGCCGTGGTGTGGCTAAGCCCTCCCTGAAGCGACGTTTGAGGAGACGACTTGGCGAAGCATCAGTCAGAGCTCACACACGTGGAGAACAGCTGGCCTGTCTGCTGTAGTTTCCTCCGCGGCGCCCTTGTCGTAGCATTAGGACGTCCAGCCGTATGTAACCCATGATGGGTGATGGAAGGAGTCCAGTGAAGGCTCACCTCCCAGGGTGTGTATGTAGAGTTAGGCGTGAGCCGTTTCGTTTCTCTACCTGCCAGTTCACGTGGCGGTGGTTGTGGCGTCCATGCGATGGTCACATTCGGCCCATCTGTCCCGGCTTTCAAAGACGCTCTCGAATGATTAAACACAGCCGAGAAAGGGTTTTGCTGAGGCACTTACGCACTGCAAATGGACAGATGTGTGGGTGGTGCTAGCGTTTCTTTAATATTTATTTTTAACTGCAAAAAGGAACACAGACTGATTGAGTGACATAAAGATGTATGTCCAAATCTGTCGGCCCATAATCTTTCTCATGCAGAAAGAGCACACACGCACGCGCACGCACACGCACACGCACGCACACACACACACACACACACACACACACACACACACACACACACACACACACACACACACACACACACCAGTATCTACCCTGCCTCCATTCAAAATATAACTTAATTCATATCGAACTCCAACCTAAATAAATCAATCATAAATCTGAATAGAACAGCAGACCGACAGATTGGGTCAGTGGCTCCTCTCCACTAACGTCTGACTGATGCCAAGCACAGATTTGTTCCTTCAAGAGGTCAAGAACACATATATAAGTTCAGTTTTGTGTTTATCTATTGGGTCCTGAACTTGAGGTCAGTTCTGCAAAAACAGAATAAAAGTTTGGTAAAAATTCAAACCCAAGACAAAAACGTTTGAGAAATAGTTACTATCCAGTCAAGCGTTTGAGAATGCCCAAGCAAAATACAATTTCTGTCCACATTCTCGTCACCAGGCCGGTCTGAAAATACATCATATGAATAACAGTGGGAGCAGCTTTTCTACTGTGGTCGGCAGTTTCGTTTTATATTCGTAAAACACTTTAAGGACAGTAGTTAGGACATCTGAATAATGTTGTGTGTTGAATAATCTTGTTGTTTGCCTACGTTGGGCAATGCCAAAATCTTTTCATTTCATAAAAAGCTGAGAAAAAGCCCTTCAGAAATATAGATGGGTGGAAATATGGAGATAGAGTGGGAGGTAGATTGACAGATAGGTAGACTGGTATGCAAATATGCATGCATAAACCTTCCTGTATCTGTCCTTGTATGTGTTTATGCAGAGGTACAGCCTTGTTGTGTATGTGTGATCTAATTCGGCGGCTACACGGGCACAGCGGGGGCTACCAAAGGCAGGTCCCATGCAGGGTTTATGATTGACATTCCCATGCTGGCATTATCTCGCATGAGAGACTCTCTCCATGACCACCTTCTCCTCAGCCCTTTAATCTCCTCCTCTCCTCTCTCTTCTTTCCTCTTCTCCCCTCTCATTTCCTCTCTCCTCTCCACTTCCCCCCTTTCCTCTCTCCCCTCACCTCTCCTCTCCTGCTCCCCCTCTCCTCTATCCAGTCATCCTTCCCTCTCCCCCCACTCCTCTTCTCCCCTCCCCCCTCTACCCTCTTCCCCTCCTCTCTCCCCCTCCCTCGCCTCTCCTCCCCCTTCCTCTCCTCCCCTCCGCGCTCCCCTCTCCCCCAAAGCTTCACCTCACCAGCTCCTCCCTCTCCCTCCAGGCGTTATTTCCTTCCTCCGTGTCCCAAAATTACTCCGCTCATTTCCTGCTCCTTATCCTCTCTTGCCATTGAAATTTAAACATCCTTCTCAGAACCAATCCCTGGATGCATGCTATCTCTCTGGCTTCCACGACCACAGCGCTAAGCCAAGCCAAGCTAACATCGGCTAAGCTAAGCTGAGGCAAAGCTCCGACAGGAGCGGGTCTAAAGAAACACATATGCAATCACAATAACTTAATATTGCCCCACGTGGGGCACAGGTACAGTACTAACCCGAGCTGCACCTTTCTCTCGTGCAGCACGCTTCAAACACTCACATGCATGCGCACACACACAAACACACGCACACGCATTGACACAAAGCAGGCAGCGATGTTGAGGGGCGCCTCGACGAATGCACAAGCTGACATGCTGACGCGACACGCAGGGATTATTTCAAACCCAAACACAGGACACGCTGCGCCCTCTGTCCCTTCCAGCAAACTCCGGCTGTCAAAATAAATGTCATGGGTGAGCTTTGGTGCCCTCCCCCACCACCACATCCACCACCACCACCACCGCCACCGCCACCACCACCGCCGCCAACACCGCCGCCACCACCGCCGCCGCCACCACCACCTCCTTACTTTATGTGAAAGCCCTCAAGCTCCCATCCACCATGTCCACTCGTCTGAAGGAGAGGAACCCGAAGAGACACAGAGTGCTAGGGACGGGGCCCAAGGATCAAAAGTAATAATTCCCCTGTTGAAGAAGAGGCACACAGTGTTATGATGTACGGTCCGTAGATGGACATTGAGGGTGGAGTGTGTCGTGTTTACATGGTGCATTATTAAGGGAAATCGAGTGTATCAAGGGATATAGTACGTGGCATACATGAGGACGGTTCAGCTCTACGCTGGACTTTTATCTTAGCATGACCATCCATTACATGCAGTACATAAGTGTGTTTTGTGTTATGCTATGGTTCTATATGTAATTCAGAGTATGTCCGTGTCTGTTTGTTTGTTTGTTTGTTTGCATGTATGTGTGTGTGTGTGTACGTGCGTGTGTCAAAATGCACACGCCCAAGGATGTGTGCAAGCCCACATACCGACACACACACACACACACACACACACACACACACACACACACACACACACACACACACACACACACACACACACACACACGGGGCAAAGAGGATGTCATTGAGAGTATGTGACTGTACTTTGCTGTAAAAGAACTGTCGACATATATAAGATGAAACAAGATGGGTGACCAAGATATGCACTCAAAAATACATCTATATTGCTTGCATTGCTTTCCCACCAGGGGTAATCCCTGTGGAACATTCAACTATGCCAAATCTTTTTTGTAGAGGCAGAGAATTGGCACTAGTATGTAAAAGCAAACGTAAAATATTAAGTCTTCTTAAATTTGGGACAAGCTCCCACACAATGAGGGCATAAACTACCACACCCTCTCAGCTCAGTTCCCTTCTCAGATTAATCAAAGTGTTTTCTTGCCTCTGAAGTGATGTAACGAAGCGCTCACTTCCCCCTCTCTTTGTGTATATAAATATATAAGGATAACCAATATTAAAAAAACGCTCCCTTTGAAATAGTCAAGAACGGATGAGCTCGCTTTGGAGATCTGAGATTAGTTTTTCATCCTCTTCCATAAATGTGTCATCGTTTCGCCTCCCCTTAAATTGTGTAATCTTGTAACAAGGTCTAAAAGAATAAGCCGTTTTGCAGCTAAGCTGCGCAGGTCTGCCAACTTTGTGTGCAAACTCTTTGTAAAAGTTAGTGTGCGAGTGAATGTGAGCGAGAGTGGACATTTTTGCGGACAATTGAACGAATACAAGTAAGTATATAGGGGCTTTCTGGCCAACCACCTTCCCTTGAAACACAATTCCCTGAATACTTTTTCCGTCGATTTCAAGCGACAAAAGAAAAAATAATCCATATATTCCAATTATAAATCTGCAGCTTTTAAACAGGAAAACAGACGATAAAGCGCAACACACACAGAAGCGACTAAATCCTCCAGTTCTACAATCTCAGACAAGCGAAGATAATCGGATAAATCCAAAGTGAACAGAGACAACAAAAGCAAACAAACGACAAAACAATTAAAAAATAAACTTAAAACAGCCTGCAAAGTATCTAGTAGTACGATGGCAAGATCAAGAGACGGCCATCTTTATCCCATGAAAAAAGAAACTGAAGTCAGAACGACTGCTAGCTCTTTGGCAAAAATGCTAGCGGCTCACTCTGCTTCGCTAGCTGCCAGCAAAGTGTCTGGTGTTCCATTCCAATATTTGCCCCTCGTTAATGTACTCATGAATCTGGCGGTGGATGGAGTCGGTGGATCTTGGATGACCTTGCCAATTCGCCGTCCGGTGCCAGTACCTTTTGTTTGTTCCGGTCGCCATGGACACAGCGTCAGGTAAGGATCGACCGGGCCACCGGTTCTGTTACGCTGTATGGAAAGTGTGTGTTCGGCTGCCAATGATGGGGACACAGCCAACATCCTGCTGAATAAATGCAGCTGGCAAATATTTGGATAGGGACTGACAGCAGACGCTCTGGCTAGCTGCGGGGTAGTAGAGCTAGCCGCTAGAACCGGTTAGCTTTAAAGCTGGAACCCGTGGGGTCCTGGGCTATAATTGAAAGAAACTTGAGACCAACAGTATGGCAGAAAAGGGTGAAGGAAACAGACTGAGAGGACTTCTGACAGATGTAAAGTCATGCTAATGCACTACAATGGAATTCATACAATTGCGCCCCCTACACAGAAGATATATTTTGAAATTTTCTTTTTAGATTTATTGATTTAAATTCTAGTGTGGAACCTGGTGTACGTCTCCATCAAAAATCGAATCGCTCAGCGAGAAGAATAATAACGGATTCAAAGTCAGAACGGTATGCCACTCAACCAGAAGCCTGTAGCATCTCATGGACAACACACTACCATCGGAACAGGGTAGCATTGTCACATCTCAACACCTCAACCACCCATGAGAACAGTCCCCACCTTTCATGAAGCTAATATTTCCATACGCATTCACAGCCACAGTTCCAATATGCGGGCAGGGTAGTGCAGTGAGGAAGATGTGACCCTTTGCTGATCCTTCACATTATCTGAACTCCCTGTAAGCTTTGGAGAGAAGAGTCAGCGAAACGACTCCACTGCGGCTGGGGCGTTTTATTTCCCCCGTCCAGAATTTGGAAACCCACCGTTGAATCTTCCCTGAGGGGAGCGTGCTTGTGTAATCCCAGAAATATATGTATCGGTGTAACTTTTGAAAACCGTGTAAAATACTCACCACAAACTATGGGCAGAACCAGGGCCCACAAGACCGGCAGAACTAGAGCCCTTAAGACCTGCAGTCCATGCAGAGACAGCGTACCCTGCATAGCCGGCATTCTGACCTGGGGAAAGAGAGACAGACAGAATATATTTGTATATTATACATATATCTACTTGTTATTGCAGTGTCTGGTTGAGTTGGCATTTCATTAAATGTGTTTGCTATAAAGTTGTTTGGTAAAAGATCTCACAGATTATTTCTGTTTTACATGATTACGCGAGCTAATATATGTTTAATGGATTGCAGATAAAAAAGCAGGCTTTCGCAAGATAACAACCTTCCAATATTGCTTGATTTTTTTTTAGAAATAATTATAATTCGTAATTTTATAATTACCCATTAACGGCAAAATGGCATAAACAACGGCTATTTTCCAAAGAAAAATCAACGGATATTAATTTAGTCAACCAACCTTTGAAGTTTAATTTCAAATATATATATTTATATATATATATATATATATATATATATATATACATACATTAACACAGTTCATTAAAAAGTAAACCAAGCAGTGAAACAAGGCAGTGGGCTGTCTACCAGTGAGTCACTCATCAATATAACTAAGAAGGCAGTGGCTATTCGTACGGCGACCGAGCTTGTCACGTGACAGCACTTGACCTATCAGTCTGCTCGGCGCTAACCCTAACCTTAACCGGGGCGACCGTAATTATAGTAATCAATTATAGTTTGCTATAATTAATAGCAAACTATAATTTTGCTAACCCTAACCCTAACCCTAACCTGACCATAACCTGCCGTGAAAATAGACGAATGCAGTATTTTTACGGCGCGCCGTACGAATAGCCTAATCGCTATACTTACGGTCGCCGTACGAATAGCCACTATGAATTAAGAAAGCTCCACATTCGTCACTTTTGCGGCACTTTGGTTTGTTGTTTGTTTGTTTTGTGTGTTGATGTAGCTCCGTGGATGGTACAAATGGTTTGTTTTGATGAGGCCGGGTGCTAGAAAAGGAGGGGCAGGGTGTGAGGGACAGCTGGGTTGGGGTTGGGGTTGGGGTGAGGGGGTTTCAGTCTGGTACCGGCGATACTGGACACAGATAGCCGGTGTCAGTTGCATCCGAACCGGTTCTCGGTGACTCTGTCTCAAAGGCAAAGTCAAGGACGTGAGCACGGACCTCCCAGCAAATCATTCTGCCACTGTGGGGTGCCCTACCTTCGGACAGAGCGATGATGGGTGGGGGTGTTCCAGCAGTACATGCGATTCAGGGACCGCATATATCATAATACGCATCGCATGATACGATGATTGGTGGTACAAAGACCCCATTCAGAGATAGAAATACCACATGGGGAAGAACAAGTAGCACACGCACCCAGCTACTATGGTTACGATGTTCTGTATGTTCTTTACCATAATAGACTTTATAATTGAAACATAAATCCCGTGTGAGTGCGTGTGAGCTCTAATCTTAACCCTGAGGGAGACGTATCACGACGTGTCGTATGTGTTTGCCCTGTTGAATCACGTGGCTGCGGTGGGTCCTTTCTTTATTCCGTTCTCTTGTTTCTATCGTCCTTCCCGTTCCTTCCCATTGTCTGGATCTCTATACAACCAGACGATTCCAAGAGGTTCTCTGAACTTCTGGAGACAGCTCCAGAAGTTCTGTACCTTGATATTATGTACCTTGATATTATATTTTTTGAGTTAAAAAGGGAGTTTCTTGTGTTCGCCGCTCCGACCCCACCAGATCCTCAACGCTTCATTGAATGCAACTATAAAGAAGTTTGACTGACTGATTTGCTATTGAGTAGACTCTGTTGAACAGATTGTGAGGCCTCGTGTACCCCTTGATGTTATATCGACTCGTGTACCTTGTTATTATATCATACACACACACACACACACAGTGTACCTACCAAATACCTCCCGGCCATCCCCCCCCCCCCCTTACATGTTCATTATTCATACCTTTAGCCTGACGGCTATTGTGACATAATTAAAAATAAACATCTCCGAATAGTTTCCCTTTTTATTCATCTGTCTCCTCCATCTGCTGTGACCTTTCCCGGGTCCCTCCTACCGGCCTGTCCTTTGACTGGGTATGGGGCCCAGCAGTAGGCTGCCGCCGCTGCCTGTGACCCCTGTGATGCTGCACACAGCTCTGGCCCTCGCCCCGGCAGAACCTCAGGAGGCTATCCGTTAATTGTATCGCCACACGTCCACTCACACTGCTCTCACAGGGCTTCCGGATCCATGTTTCTCCCCGTGTGTGTGTGTGTGAATGAGTGTGAGTGTGAGTGTGAGTGTGAGTGTGTGTGTGTGTGTGTGTTTTCGTGTGTGCATGTGTGCGTTCTCATCTTTGTGCGTAGGTGTAGGTGTCTGTTGTGTGTGTTGCTGTGTGTGCATGTGTGTTGTCGTGTGGGTGCATGCTGTCGTGTGAGTGAGTGTCGTTGCGTGGGTGTGTTTTTTCACACGCGTGCGTGCGTGCGTGTGCATGCGTGTGTGTGTGTCCGACTAGGCCTTGAAAAGTGGACATGCTGTGAATGTCCTTTTAAATGTACAACTCTCTCACACTGAGAGCCACACGCCTACATAAAACCATTCTCCCATTGCTATGGCACTGCAACCCTCAACCATTTCTGCTTTTGGTGCCATTTCGGATCTTTTGTGTGGATGGTCAATACAACGTTATCTCTCACTCTATTTTCAGAGACGTTTCGAAGCTGTTCGATAAAGTAGTCCTGCCAACTCAAACTGAGTGACCTTATTGTGATACTCAGCAGGATGATTTGTAATGCTGTGTGTGTGCGTGTGTGTGTGTTGCAGTTTTGTAATCTCCCTTTCACTGCTTCCTTAACAGGTTACCATAGAGATAGTCAGGCAAACAGACAAATCTATATCCATAGCTAAAAGGATACAGAGAGGAGATTGAGCGACAGAAGGGAGAAATGCAGGGACTCCTACTTCAGGGTTATGCTTCATATACTTCAATTCACTTCAACACTTGGATGTGAGAAAACACAGATGGACACTTGGCCCTTGGCACTCTGGATGTCTTTCCATCTTTTCAAGGAACTACAGATTGAAAAAGATGCAAATGAGCTAAGGTGGACCCAGGATGTTCAACTATTAAGCTGTATCTCATATGGAGCGAGGGACGTTCAGCCAAGCATCCTGTGTTTCTCTGAGGTACCACACCCTATGAGGACGACCATAAAAGACTATGATGAGCAGGGCCATCGTGGAGTTGGAAGGGCGAGACGATAATGTGTTATTGTCGACGTCTTTGAGAACTATCTGTGTGGCGGAACGGAGGGTGCGTGTGTGGACATATGCAGCGTGAGGGTGAGGCTGACCTGCTGGCCAAGGAGCCACGGTGTGTGAGTCTAGTTCATCATTGGAAAGTGATTCTCAGTTAATAAGTGTAATGCCCTATGCTTGTGTAGTGATCAGTAGAACTTAGTAAGTGAATATAATACGATATGGTAATGAAAGATATGGTTGTTCCTCCGTACATTTCATCGCGGTTCCAATAAATATTTTACAATCTTGCTGGTTGAAGGCTGTTGAAACCTGCAGCAGACAATGTGATGAGCGGGAGGGACGCACGCACAGACAGACAGACAGACAGACAGACAGACAGGCAGACAGACAGGCAGGCAGAGAGACAGACAGACAGACAGACAGACAGACAGACAGACAGACAGACAGACAGACAGACAGACAGACAGACAGGCAGACAGGCAGACAGACAGGCAGGCAGAGAGACAGACAGACAGACAGACAGACAGACAGACAGACAGACAGACAGACAGACAGACAGACAGACAGACAGACAGACAGACAGACAGACAGACAGACAGACAGACAGACAGACAGACAGACAGACAGACAGACAGACAGACAGACAGACAGACAGGCAGACAGGCAGACAGACAGGCAGGCAGAGAGACAGACAGACAGACAGACAGACAGACAGACAGACAGACAGACAGACAGACAGACAGACAGACAGACAGACAGACAGACAGACAGACAGGCAGACAGACAGGCAGGCAGGCAGACAGACAGACAGACAGACAGACAGACAGACAGGCAGGCAGGCAGAGAGACAGACAGACAGACAGACAGACAGACAGACAGACAGACAGACAGACAGACAGACAGACAGACAGACAGACACAACTCCCTGATGTGTTGTGGCTCAATGGATCCCTGCCTGAGTGAGACTGTCCTGTCCCCAATGCGCATATGGTTAATGCATTCAGACAGGATCAGATCATAAATGCCCTAACATTGACATACATGTCCGTAGACGGGACATTATTATTAATAATAATTAAATAATAATACACATAAACATGTTGCCTGAAGACACACCAGCTGTTACATGCTATCCTATTTCAGCTTCTTCGAGACTCCCTTCTGCTCAATCCTTTGTTCACCCTTTCTTCAAAATCAAGTTTGTGAGCCGTCTTCCTGTGTCACTCTGAGACAAGAGTAATTTGTCCAGTTGGCTAGTGGGTTCCTATTCTTTCTTCCTTCCTCTCCTCAGTCCATTTGGTCTTTTCATACCATGCATTATTAACAAGGCTCATCAATCATTAGTGCTGCTCCATCATATAGCATTCAGAGAGGTTTGAACACACACACAAGCACACACACACACACACAAACACAAGCAGATGGTTGAAATCACGCACATAACCACACATACACACACGCATCAACCACAATCTCATGGGTGGAGTTGCCTTTGACAGTGCCCTGTATACAACTCCCTGAGAGACAAATGAGGGTTCCCTTCAAGTGACTTAGTACTGTTTGTGTTGCTGTTGTTTTTCCTTCAAGAAACTTCATTAAAGCTTTCATCAAATGAACTTAGAAGAGAATTTTCATAGTGCCTAGAAGAGATGTGTCATTTGTGCCGTTCTCTATAGACATCATAGAAAGGCTTTCTGCCAGAGTTATGAAAGTGAAAGTGAACATATGAAAAATGAAGTAATTGCAAAAAATGCAGCGGGAAACAACAGTTATTCTGTCACCAGAAGAACGGTGATGAGGGAATCACAGCCTCTGGAACTCAAATAAAAATCCTACTGGGAGACTGAGCAAGGCGATGGCGAGTCATCCACACATAACGCCTGACGCTTCCTTAGCAACCATACACAAAGAAGAGAGAGAGAGAGAGACGAGCGCAGCAAGAATCTAGGAATCTATATTCTGATTTATCTAGAAAAATAAATCAGAATATGCCAATATCAGGTAGTGAATATATAGGTGCCAAATGGTCAAAGAAATAGAGGAAAAAATTACGTAGACCAAAAAAAGAGAGAGAAAAGTCAGCGGTGAGAGAAAAGATAACAATTGACTGTTAAGTGCACTGACTTCAAGCAGTGCTCAAAAGTCCCAGTGCAGGGCCACATTTTTCCATATTGCTTTATATTAAATGATTGAACAACCCCCTGTGTGTGCCGCCTAGGTGCTTTGTCGTGGGCACTATGTGTTGCGTTGCGCTGCGTTGCATGTCCCATAATGCTGTGTGGTGGGTTACCTATGAGCCCGCCGAACATTGAACGAAAGCTGGGACCTGCGACGCCCAAAAGAAAACAGTGTATTTGTACCATTACAAAACACACTTAGGCACGCCAACACTCACAAAAGGCCGACACACATTCACTGCACATATAAAAGTAGACACTTGCATTAAGGTTTCTTTGCCGCACTACAAAACGCCGGCAATGAAAGCAATATCCGTTCATAAAAAAAGACGTGCAATTAAAGTGGAATAATTGTAATGTGATGTTTGCTCAATAGACGCATCTGTGCTTTCATTTGAACGTGAACAGAGTTTATTTTCAGACATCTTTTTGTACTCTACTCCCACCAACACCAAGCCAGGTGTTATTGACTTACTGTATGTGGAAGTATGGTGAGTGAGTGGCTTGAGGGAGAAATTGGGGGGTTGGGGGGGGGTGAGGGGGTCAAAGGGAGAGAGATGAATGGTGTGAAAGAGAGACAGAAGACTGAAGATAATGAAGGTTAGCGGGCGTGTGATCTGGCTCCGATAGTGCTACACATCCCCTTAGACTTCTATCCATCACAGCAGCACATATGGCAGACATTGGTGACGCAGAACGGGTATACGCTGCAGGGCTGCCCAGAACCATACAGAACACCATTACTTACAGCTCAGTCTCCACTTCCCATCTGAAACTACACACGATTGCCCTCCACAGGCAAGGCGGTACCAAGAGCTGGCCAGAGAGTGAATAGAGAGAGAGAGAGAGAGAGAGAGAGAGAGAGAGAGAATAGAGAGAGAGAGAGAGAGAGAGAATAGAGAGAGAGAGAATAGAGAGAGAGAGAGAGAGAGAGAGAGAGAGAGAGAGAGAGAGAGAGAGAGAGATTATCGCCCATTACTCTGATCAAGGCATATTGTCTTTGCTCCCTTAAATGAGTAGTAAAAGTATGGTCGACGAGATGGGAAAAAAAATGAATGAAAAGCAAAGATGGAATCAGCAATTAAACAAGGGAATAAGAGGGGGGAGGAGGCGTAGGAGACGGCGGAAGGGACTGTGGGAGGCAGGACGGCAGGGGAGATTCTCTTAAAAATAGGGTGACAGGGAGCTTTTCCTCTGCAGGGAGGGAGGGTGGCCTGGCTGGCCATTTCCAAACGTTCTGAGCCTTCTCATTTGCCAGACTGCAAAGCCACTTTACACCGTGGCAAATGTTAAACCTGTTCTGGGCACAACAAGTTCTCCCTGGCTGCTGCCCGGTCACCGCCCAGCATGTCAATGGGCTCAACCTGCAGAGGACTGGGGGAGATGGTTTCACAGACACATTCCCTGCACAAACAGTGGAATTCAAAAGAGCAACAAAGCATAAGTGCTTTAAGGACAGGTGTAGGTGCAGTTAATACCTTTGTTCTTCATGTATGTAAAACACACATGTCTAAAGTATGGCGCATAAGGAATGAATACAAACTATTAAAATACGGATGCTTCCGACGTTTACATGGTACAGACGTTTAGACTTTAAATCGAACATATTTACTTCCTTGAGCTATACTGTTTATTTATTCAAGGCACAGGTGCAGAGCTACTGGACCCGCACAAGACTAGCATGGCTGAGACATCTACCTACAAAAAAACATGCATACGAATCACTGAACTCACTCATCGCTGTCAAATCAGAATCAATACAACAGTCGCCGCAAGCACAGGAACTCGTTTTACGATCCGTTTAGTCTCGCCCCCAGGAGTCGCCTTCTCCCCTTACTTGTGTGTGTCCCTCTCTGTCTCAGATGGAGGGGGCACTCTGGGGGGCAGTGGAAGCCCCCTGGGGGTTGAGGGAAGGCCGTTAAGAACCCTAAGTCACCGGTACTATCATGCCAAGACAGAAGTCTGGTCAGTAATGACACACACACACACACACACACACACACACACACACACACACACACACACACACACACACACACACACACACACACACACACACACACACACACACACACACACACACACACACACACACACACACACACACACACACACACCATGATATCCCCCGCCCCTCACACATTTTTCTAACATCCTGTGATTTGATGATATATACCAAGACTATACAGTGTTCACATCGTCACACTCTTGGGGCAGCAGTGTAAATGAGCTTCATTTGTCCTAACGCCAGAGAGCCCAAGGAGGACGGTGGAACCATCCATCACGCCGTCAGACCAGCCTCCGTGAGTTCAACTTCGCCGCCGCTCTGTCAGAAGGACAAATATGGCTCCCCCACCAAAAATAGCAAATGAAAAATTATCTGTAACTTTTCTCTCCCCGCCATTTCTCTTTTCCCCTTGCTCTCTTTCTCGTTCTCGGCCTCTATACCTCTGACTGGGCATTGTTCCTTTTTCGACACACACACACACACACACACACACACACACACACACACACACACACACACACACACACACACACACACACACACACACACACACACACACACACACACACACACACACACACACACACACACGTTGTGTCCTGCCACCGCAGTAGACAGGGCTAATTGCCAGAGAGATGGGCACAGTCGGTCGTTTATGGA
>NC_079423.1:29759248-29761748 GCF_026213295.1 Gadus chalcogrammus
AGAGAGAGAGAGGAGAGAGAGAGGAGAGAGAGAGAGAGAGAGAGAGAGAGAGAGAGAGAGAGAGAGAGAGGAGAGAGAGAGAGAGAGACGGAGAGAGAGAGAGAGAGAGAGAGAGAGAGAGAGAGAGAGAGCGCAATAGACAGAGAGAGACAGTGTGTGTGAGACCATTTCCCCCAGAAAGTCCTAGCTGGCTGACCTTCTGCAAGGTGCGGTCTCTGCCAAAGAAAAGCAAACACCTCATTTGTCTGGCCCGGGTGATGCAAAGAGCAGCTCCCGGAGGAGTGCTCTGGAGTTGGCAGCTCGATGTTCAGCTGTGACAAGATGAGGAGCCCGCGCCGCTGGCATCAGACGCCCGGCACCGCCCGCTGAGCGGACGCAGCGCTGGAAGATCTCACGCAGATTCGAGCCACCGGCCAGATCGGCCGTCGCAATCCACACTGCATGGCCTCTTCTATTCGGGAGTTAAATAACGGCCCGGCTCGGCGAAGGAAAGGTGCGGTGGATAGACACCGTGTTCCATCAAGAGCCCTGGTGGGAAAGAGATGTCTGGGTTGACGAGAAGGAAAATGGAGGCAATTAGCGGTGTTTGTGGTGCTGTTTGGAAGGAGACGACAAGCGGCGTGATTGTTGCGCTGTCGCAGGAGGGGGGGGGGCTCTTGAGGAACGCCGTTCTGTTTGGTCTCCTCGCGCTCATAAATAAGCGGTGGCAATCAAGACGGAGTGATTGCGAAGATCAGCCTTTTAGGAAGATGAGGTGGAGGCTTCAATCTGACCTCTGGGAGGCGGGAGAACAAAGCCCTGATGAAGAGGAGAGAGAGCGATGGGAGGAGCGGAATGTCGAAAGCAAAGGAACGCAGTGAAGGCATTGGAGGGCCTTGATTTGGGTCGGTGCGCGTGTGCGTGTGCGCGTGTGTCTGTGTGTGTCTGAATTATGCGTCATAAGTTTACCCTTAACGCCACAGCAGATGATTGGAGAGGTCTGTGCAAAAGGTTTTCCTAATGAATCCCAGGGGAGCTTTAGGAAACGTCCGATGACCGCCTTTCCCCCGTCCTTCTGTAAGACGAGCTGTCACGATCCCGCCCCGACCCCCGACCCCACGCACTTCCTGCTTCCCCTGTGTGTCCTCATTTGGGATATGGCTACCGCCTGCGTTCATTACGGATTCCGTTCATCTGTGTCCTTGGTATTTCCGTTCCCTCCGGCTCTGCCTCTTGTTTCAGGTTCTACGTGGTGTTTATTTTGGAAACCAGTATCTTCCCCTTCAGCTCCTTTGAGGTGTGTTCAACCCTCACATCAGCCTGACTCAACCTCATGAGGGCATATAATAGCGCACACGCACACACACACACACACACACACACACACACACAGTTCTTTGACCCGTTACTGGGTCACACATCCAGTCTTCATCTGCATAACTGCTTGCTTTTTGGCTTGTCGATGCAACTCAAGTCAACACAAAGGAGGTGAAGGGAATAAAACACTACAGGTGGTGGGAGAACAGTGATAGGAAATGAGGTGAGGGATCCGGGGAGGAGGAAGGAAAGAGGGTGGAGGAGAGAGAGGGGGGAGGAGAGAAGAGCCTAGGGAGGAGAAGGGAGGCAGGGCGACTAGAGAGAGGAGGAGAGGAGGCGAGGAGGCTAGATAATAAGCGAGAAGAGGAGGGAGGAGGGAGGAGGGAGGAGGGAGGAGGGAGGAAAGAGGTCTGAGGAGCAGGGAGACAGCCCCAGCTTAAACGCGCCCACTGCTTATTCCTTCCCTGTCAAAACAATGAAGGCCCGCCCGGGAAGAGTCCCAATTAGAACTCACCCTGGGACACACACTGCCTCCTCCAGCACACACTGGTCAAAAAGCTGTGTGTGGGTGTGTGTGTGTGTGTGTGTGCGCGTGCGTGCGTGCGTGCGTGCGTGCGTGCTTGCGTGCGTGCGTGCGTGTATGTGTGTGTCCGTGCGTGCGTGCGTGTATGAGTGCGTGTGTGAGTGTGTGTCTGCATAAGGCAGTGGGTTTGAATGTCTTCACCCTACATCTGTATGTCTGTCTGCCTACATGTAGTTGTATCTACTCCTGTATTTGTGAAGGTGCGTGTGTGCATGTATGTATGCAGGAGGGACATTACTCGCGTGTTTCTCTGGCGCTCTTAGCGTGGAAATCAAGGAGTTCTAATCGCATGTATGAACATTGCGGTGACGTCACAGAGCTAGCTATCCACCGAGAGACAGTGTTCACGAGGTGGGAGGCGTGCGCGTATCAAACTGAATCAGAGACGATGATGTATTTGCAGGAACATATTGGTGCTGACAACTGTGCCCACTTAACACGTTCACAGGGCAAACATAAGAGGCAGATTGCTGCAGTAACTAGTCGACTGTGCCCCGTAGCAGAGGCCAGTGATTAACAGCTCAGCTGGTATTCCTGGAACAGAGAGGCATCCATCACCAAGAGCACTTTCCGATCAATCTGAACCCCGATCTGGACAGCGAAGACAGGCCAGGCCAGCCT
>NC_079423.1:29766748-29839248 GCF_026213295.1 Gadus chalcogrammus
TAAAACATCAAGAAAGAGAAAATAGAGCGTGTGGGAGAGGGGGGGGAGAGAGAGAGAGAGAGAGAGAGAGAGAGAGAGAGAGAGAGAGAGAGAGAGAGAGATGCGAGCGAGAGAGAGAGGCGAGAGAGAGAGACAGAAGAAGAGAGAGAGAGAGAGAGAAATCATCTGCAAATGAGGGCCCTCCAATGGCCTGTCTTCTCCTGCTGCACCTGCTAATGTCCTTTTGTTTCCTCCACACAACCTTTACGTCTGAAGGACTCCGTTTATGGAGGTGTGTGTGTGTGTGTGGGGGGGTGTTTTACCCTTTTAGATACAACTAACTCTTAATGCCTCTCTCCTAAACACACCATCTCCCTCCAAGGATCCGCACACAGGAAGCCACATCAGCCTCACTTTGTCCTCATTTAATACCTCTGTCCAAAACGTGACCTGTCTGAAAACTACTTTTCAACACTAACAATACATTCGTGTTGAAATGCAAACACGCGCATTTCATTTGCGTGCGTCTCAACACAACGTTGCGTGTGTGTGGCTGGGATGGTCCGATGATTTAACGGTGGTCCTTGAACGGTGTTAATCGCCCGGGCAGAAGTTAACCGCGAGCGCCGGTGGGCCGTGCCAAGGGGAGCTGTCCAGTGCTGAAACCCCGCCGACGCATAAAGACAATGGCGGTGGACCGTGCCAATGCGGAGCTGTCCAGTGCTGAAACCCCACCGACACATAAAGACAATGGCGTCGTCAGCGTTAAACAAATAGGTAGCCCCCCTCTGTTTAGGAATGGTATCTCCTGGGTTGGGGTGGGGGGGGGGGGGGTTTAGTTAGCGAGCGTCTGAACGGCGATTCCAATTCAGAGCTGCTTACACGCCACCTGAGCCGGAACAAAGGACGCGTCACGCCGAGGAACCAGCCAGACAAAGGAACGCCTGTCTGGGAGAAAAGGAGAAAACCACCATCGCCGCCACCACCACCACCCCCACCACCCCCACCACCACCACCACCACCCCCACCACCACCGCCGCCGCCACCACCACCACCACCACCACCACCACCGCCGTCCCTGTCCTACCTCCCTCAGTCCCACCATCAGAAATATATGCACCGCTCTCCTTTTCATTCAATCTGCAGGCGCAAAACTGTTACCAGATGTCATTACTTATTTAAAACATTTAAAAGGGTAAAATCGCTCATTTTAAATAATACATTCCGTTGTGGTATATTGTGTGGCGTTGCGACGAGGGACGGCGGAGGTGGGGTTTATGAATATGTATCGACTGTGTGTCTGAGGGGGATTCTGCTAAACTATCGCTCTTTCTGTCGGCGTGCGTCTCGGGCTTTTCCTAACCCCGCCGCTCTGCTGGCCGCTGAGGCCCAGCTGCGGCCCTCATTAGCTCAGCTCCACCGCCAGGAGAGGGGAGGAGGGGGGAGGGAGGGGGGAGGAGGAAGAGGAGGAGGAGGAGGGAAGAGAGGGGGGGAGGGGGAGTGGGGGAGGAGGAAGAGGAGGAGGAGGGAAGAGAGGGGGGGGGGAGGGGGAGGAGGGGGGGAGTGGGGGAGGAGGAGGGGGGAGGAGGAGGGAGAGGGGGGGAGGGGGAGGAGGAGGGGGGGTGTAGGAGGAAGAGGTGGAGGAGGAGGGGGTGTAGGAGAAGAGAGGAGGGAGGAGGGGGGGGTGTAGGAGGAGGAGGGGGGAGGGAGGGGGGGGGCTCGTAGGAGGGGGAGGAGGTGGTGGAGACGGGAGAGGGAGGAGTGCGAGGAGGTGATGGAGGAGGCAGGAGAGAGGAGGGGGTGTATGAACACTTCCAGTGTTGCCGCAGTGCAAAGAGTAGGTCGCCGTGTGCCAAACTAAGAATTGAACAAATAAAAAAATCCAGCAAAGGTAGCGAGTGACAGTCCACTCCTCCGTCTGTGGGGGGCTGTTTGTGAGTCGGATGGGGGTCCGAGGAAAGCCAGGGCTCCTGCTGAAACGTCAATCAAGCCAGTTAAAAAGCTGGCGGTGGGGGGGGGGGGCGATCGTCAGAGCTGATGAAACCGCCCTCCGCCTCACGCAATCGGAGGCGTGGAGACACGGAGGGTCTGGGAGCGAGACACACAGCCACGGAGAGCCGCAGACACAGGCCACCGAGTCCCGTGCGTAGAGGCTGGCGTCTGGAGGCGCGAGCGAGCTGATAAATAAGCCTGAACAAGAGGCGCTATCATTTAGAAACAATGAAACCAGATTACGTCGAGGCGTGGGTGGTTTGTGTGTGTTTGCTCGCTTTAATTGGATCAGGGTTGAGTAAATCTTTGCTAATTTTAGTCTCTCTCTCTCTCTCTCTCTCTCTCTCTCTCTCTCTCTCTCTCTCTCTCTCTCTCTCTCTCTCTCTCTCTCTCTCTCTCTCTCTCTCTCTCTCTCTCTCTCTCTCTCTCTCTCTCTCTCCCTAGAAAAGCACAGGATAGGAGGTTCATTAGTATTGGAGATGTTTTTCATCACATTTGGTTTGAGGAACGACATGATCACACTGTGGCCAGACAAACTGAGAGTGAAAACAAACATCCCCCGAGGCCTCTTCCATCACCCTGACACTTCCTGTCAGCTGGGTACACTGGGTACACTCGGTACCTGCCAATGGTATCAGAATCGTTATTTCTAATTGAGATTATCACAGTTCAGAATCAATACGAATGCCACCATGCGGGCACTGTTCAAGTTCAGCCTGGGCTGTGTTTGGTTTTGTTCAAGTCTCGCTCTGCAAATGCCAGCAGTAAGCTGCAGGCATCTGGACAGAGAAAAGGGAATATAATGAAGATTTGTGATAACAACATGTTAACAGATCAATGTCTTTTTCAATTTCTCTCTCTCTCTTACACTCTCTCTCTACTCTCTCTATGTCTCTCTCTTATACTCTCTCTCCCTCTCTCTACTCTCTATGTCTCTCTCTTCCACTCTCTCTATGTCTCTCCTTTTTCTCTCTTCTGGGGTGTGATGACAACATTTATAAACTGTTCTGGTGCCTGGCCATTGTTGGAGTGGAGCCATCGAAGAGCGCTGAAGTGTTTTCTTCTCGAGTCTGAAAGGTTTTTGTTATTACAGAGTAATGCCTTACATTATGGAGCGAGTGTGAACAAGCGTCCAGGGACACAGTGTCGACCACTGGACCCAGACGCGCACACACACACACACACACACACACACACACACACACACACACATGAATGCACATACACACACACACACACACACACACACACACACACACACACACACATATGTAGACACACAAGCACACACACATGTGCATGCATGCAAACGCATGCACCCAGACACCCACACACACACACAAACACACACACACAGCGTCGAACGCGGGGGGTAGACCGGTGTGCAGGGAACAGCTCATCTTAACACAAAGGATGAATTATTCAGCTGGCTGTTTCTGATCTCCTCCTCTGCGTGGCCTGGCTCAGCTGGGCAACAGCAGCCATCCTTCTTGATCAATCTGCCAAACACTAGCTACTGCACCCACGCACACACACACACACACACACACACACACACACACACACACACACACACCACACACACACACACACAGACCACTCACTACACATACACACACACACACAGAGACTCTCACTACACATACACATACACGCACACACACACGCCGAGACTCACACTACAGACACACATACACACACACACACCGAGACTCACACTACATTCACACACGTACACAAACACACACATGCACACACACGCCGAGACTCACTACATACACTACACTACAGTAGTGTAGTACAAACTAAACCGATATACATGTATAAATGTATACACATATAAATGATTTATATATATGGAGGGAGCCTTAGGGGAAACGGTGCCAGAGGTTGGACAAAGGGCTGTGTGCGCGCGCGCGCGTGCGCGTGCGTGTGCGTGTGTCTGTTGAATAAGAAAAGGTGCACACATACTTAATTAGAGGGCTCAGTGCTCAGATATGCGAAAAGAGTAATAGAGTAAAAGAGTAATAGAGAAAAAGAGTAAAAGAGTAAAAGAGTAAAAGAGTAATAGAGAGAAAGAGAGATAGAGAGATAGAGAGATAGAGAGATAGAGAGATAGAGATAGAGAGATAGATAGATAGATAGATAGATAGAGAGATAGAGTAGAGAGAGAGAGTGAGAGAGAGAGAGAGAGAGAGAGGAGGGAGGAGCGAATAGGTAACCACATGGGAAGCCAGAGGCAGCCAGGGAAGCATGTAGAGCCCAAATATTCTATCTGTAAACGTTTTGAAGAACTGCCTGCCAAAATGTGGGAAAGTTAAATGGCACGGGCTTGAAGTGGCGTACGTCCAAATTCGACAGATCGATTTTTTTTCCCTCGGAAAATTCCAAAAAGATGCAGGAGAATATATGTGTAATTTTTGGTGTGTTTATCCCCCCCAACCCCTATCCTTATCATCGTTGTTGCTGCGCTACTACCGAGGCAAAGGAACAGCGGGAGGCGAGCAGCCATAGACATGTGTCACTTCCATCAGTCTGACGAGTGCAAGAGAGGATTTGCGCGACGGCAAAGTTTTCCTCGAACAAAAATAATCTCGACAACGGAACAAGTGGCATTCCTGATAATAACGTCTCGGGTCCCCGACGAGTTCCAGCGAGGGGGATTTACTGACAGCGGTGACGGCGGCTCGGCTGCCTGTCGCATCTCAACCTCCCGCTCCCCATCATCTCCCCATCTCCCGGAGGGGAGAGAGCTGCTCCGCTCCCCGCTGACGGAGGAGTCGGGACGAGATGTTGTGATGCCGGGATCCTGATAGATAGCGCTAAAACCCCTGTCGTGTCCTGTGTCTCCCTTGTTATTTGTATAGCTTCGAGCGGAGGGGATTATTAAAACAACCCCTTGAGACCTGAGGGATGGTCGGCTCCCGGATCAGTCGAGCCAATTACATCGCGTTACTTGAGGGCCTAATTATGTTCCCTTATCTTAGCCTAGAGTCCTGCTACAGCGCGCGCAATTAAGTCAAATCATCCTGATATCTGCTGCAATGAAACATATCAATAAAGGGATTTATAGAAAGACAATCAGCAGCATCTGGAAGCTGCAGGCCTGATATTTACCGTCGTGCGGTTTAATAGAGATTATAAAAAAAACACTTACGATTAATTTGACGGAAAGGATCTGTGGAAAAGTTTTGAATAAGACTAGAACACGAAATTAGCTGGAGAGGAACGATCTCCGATCAACAGTAACGCAACCCACTGTATTCCAACAGAACTTGTGTTACGTGTTGTTCATGGCTGTAGTCTTTCAGTCTCAGACACCATACATGCAGACGGATGTTCGTTTATTGACCCGTGTTCACACTGCGTGTACCAACCCCTCAGATCAGACCTGATTTGACCTGATCCACACAGCCCAAAACCACAGCGCAACCTAACATGACCTCACGGTCGTCTCCAGGCGTCGACAGCGCCCTTTACATGTACAGACTTGCGGAACAAAGTGATAAAACACAACCTGCTCACCTTTCGGGCTGGGGGGTAAGAGAAGCGCCTAGCGACACGGTGCCAGGCTCCGGACCACAGGAATGCAGAGCTGGGCTGCAGCCTCACCGGAATGTCGCTCCTCCGATACAGTGCAGGTGTTCCGTGTCTCCGCTGGCCACGGTTTAAGAGTTGAACAATCCAACGGGGGTTTAAAACCTCTCGGAAGTGTTCAACAAAGCGAAATAATTGTGTATAGGTACACTACCCCCCACTGTCGCCTGCGATGTATTCTCTGTCGAGCTCTGCGTCTTCTCCTGAAGCGCGTGGCGAGACGAGAAGTGCTGAGAGCCGGACTGACTGATGCTCACCTCTCCAGCAGCCGAGCGCTACTGAACAAAAGAGCGCAGATGCGCGCAGAATCCTCGCTATTCAAATCCAATGGGAGGGGAGGGGAGGTGGGAGAGGGGAGGGGAGGAAGGGGAGGAGGTAAAAAGGGAAGGGACTGCCGCCGTGTTCCTTTGAGGTTTCGTCAGGGGAGGGAGAGCTGGTGGAGTCAAGCGGATGGATGGCCGGATGGCGTCGGTCCAAAACAACGATGAGACGTTGCACATCTGCCCTGTCGCCTTAACATCGCGTTTGGCTTCTACTTGGGAATTGTAATTAATAGTTCGAGGGATTGGGTTATTTGACACTGTGTACGTCTTAAAGCACGAGCTAATGGAGCAAATTAAGCCACGTCTCGCGTCCTTTCCTTAATTTGGATTTATGCACAAC
Organism: Gadus chalcogrammus; assembly: GCF_026213295.1. Classification (NCBI taxonomy): domain Eukaryota; kingdom Metazoa; phylum Chordata; class Actinopteri; order Gadiformes; family Gadidae; genus Gadus; species Gadus chalcogrammus. The sequence continues at coordinate 29,772,980 of NC_079423.1, forward strand.
AAGATGTCTTTCTAGAGGGGTTAGAATGACGACCTACACTTGCATTTCCCGGGATTTATAGTCAGGTCCTTTACACCCCCATCTTCCGTCATTCCCAATGCACTTCCAAACCAATCGAAAACAAAATAATGCTAAAAGACACTGCTTTTTCTTTTTTCTATATTGCATTGAAATAAACCCGCATGAGAAAAAATCTATCCATTATCTTGGGACTTTTAAGTGGAAATATGATGGTTTGTACTGTAGGCATATGTTGCTAGGCATGGTTAGCGGAGAGAGAGAGACCATCGTTCCCCACCGCTTGGCTTTTGACGGTCTAATAAGGGAGACTGGAAGAGATGATCATGCTGGAAATAATTGCTCAGAAGTCGCTGTCCGTGGTGCTGAAAGGGACGAATCTTCTCACCGTGGATGTATGCGTGAACGTATATAACGTGGAAAGGGATATAAACTGAAATAATGTATGAAGTTTCAGATACATTGCTTTTAATTGATAATACTCTACATTACGGTCAAAACACAAGACAAATAGGCCCTTTTTTCTAATGCCCCTCGGGACATGATGTTTAGCAAAATGCAAAAACATGTAAATCCTTTGCAATAGCATTTTCATGCACCAATCAGCTGGAGCCGTCACGCTTCCCATCACAAAAGCAAAAGATAACGATATTATTATTCTATTCGAAACACAGTCGGTGGTTTTTGTCTGCTACGGCAAGAGACTTCAAAGGAAGAACGCGACAGCCCAAAGCCTTACATTCACTCGCATGGATCTTAAAACAATGGTCTTCAAGCCCTGACTGTGTCTGCATGGTGCTTGAAAACTTTTTTTCATCACCCACACACACACACACACGTAACACACGCAGAAGGCACCAGACACACAGCAGGGCCCACTCAAACACACACAGGCACACGACTACATGGACATGTACAAGCTGAGTCAGTCATGAACACATAGACACACACACAACACAGACACCGACACACACACACACACACACACACACACACACACACACACACACACACACACACACACACACACACACACACACACACACACACACACACACGAACACCTTTTAGGTGACCTTATAGTTACAAGGATGAGGATGTCCAAGACTTGTTGAGACCTTTTCGTCTCTCTCTCTCTCTCCCTCTCTCCCTGTCTTGTTCCCTCATTCTCCCGTCCTCTGTAATATCCGCTTCCATCCAAATGCTGAAGAGGAATCTAACGACATGCAAGTGTCAACAAAGGAAACTGTTTATATCCACCGCAGAGCTTCCTAGTCAAGGATAAATGTATTAACCTACCTACTGCATTGCAGCAACACACACACACACACACACACACACACACACACACACACACACACACACACACAAACACACACACAAACACACACACACAACACACACACACACACACACACACACACACACACACACACACACCGGGTTCCTAAAGGCTGTCCAAACCTTTTGACCGGAGTTGATTATAGCTGATACCCTCATTAAGCCACCAGAGCCTCACTGACTCAACTGTTCCCTGGGCTGTGGCTTAATCACCTAGCTGGCCACCCCCAAACCCCAGCAGAATGATACACACCGCCACGGGGGGAACACACACTTTGGAACAAAGTTTACAACCCATTCGAAAGAGTTTTAAGAAGCAATCGGTGTAGGTATAAATCTTTGTCCACACCGGAACATTTACTAAGGACATAGGACCTCTGTACAGCTTGGAAAGCCCTCTGGGAATTCATAGCACTGGTGCTGTTGAGAGGATTTTTCTAGTGCCTAACCAGCACAGGTACTTACCGGCTGTCTGCTGCAGCCATTGCCTGCTTTCTATTTTAGTAAGCACTGTTTAGTCATCTAACTTTAGTGACTAACATTGGAATCAGATACTGCTTCTGACAGAGCAGGTGTGCGAGCATCCCTCTGCTTGTTTCGGGAGGCAGACAGGTAGGCTTTGGACATGGGGGATGGAGAACCTCTGAGCTGGGAGTTGAACCCCCTAGCCACCCCACTAACCTCCACCAACCCAGTACTGCGGCAGTCCGGCTGGTGGTGGAGGCAACTCTGACTGGCTGTCGCCAAGGGTGTGTGCTGCTCGCTCAATAAGCCATTAAACCCGTAGCGCAAATCCCACTGAAGGAGGAAAACAGGGCGAGATTCATCTTTTAAAACATAATACTATTTGAAGTGAGTGTCTCAAGATGGAGGGACCCGTGTCTCTTGAGTTGTCCGAGTGGCACATCAAGTATGGAATATCAAAACAGACAGAGGGCAAGCCAGATGTCTACCTTTCACTCGACAAACACGGTGTTATGACTTCAAAGTTTGACAGATTTGTCTCAGACACTAAAACAGGAAACGCCAAGTATGATGACTAAAAGATCCTGGGATTGCAGTTTGAAGGGTGCATCAAAGTTATATAATTCACAGAATTCCATACTGCCATGAAAAGCTATTGGCTTTAGTTGGTTTTATAGCTTCATAAAAAGGGAATCCATACGATTTCAGCTTATTGGAGACTAACATTTGCCCGACTGAATTAATGCAAGAAATAGCAGTTTGTCTAGCTTGCGTTTTACCACAATAGTACAGTATAGTAAGTAGAATAATACAGAGGCACTATCAGACTCATAGGTGACCTATACATTTCTATTATTTAAGTATTTAATAGCAATTCAATAATTGTTACTATTTTTAGAGTAAATACAAACGCATTATTGCCATTTGTGACTTTTCACACATTGTACAAAGACAAACTGCCTCTCTCAATTATAAAAGGTCAATTATGCCAAAAGCAGTTTCCTTAGCATTGCACTTTTTTTAACATGAACTGCCTACCTTGTAGTTTCTAGGCGGTCAGCTTTTCTTGCTCCTTGATGTAATAAAATAAAGAGACGGCGGTAAATGGCATAGTGGGTATTGAGATTCATGAGTCAAAGACCATGAGATATTACCATCTAGCCCACAGAGACGAAGAAAGACTTGAAATATGCTTGTGTGTGGTTTACAGCAATAGGATCAAGCATTAAGTAGAATTTAATCAAAATCAAATTAAAACCATCCTGAACAAACAGTGGAGCATGTTCATCGCTTTTGCTTTTGCTCATCGCGAGGGATTAGTCGTAACGTGGGGGGTGTGCATGCATCTCAACCCTGATAATAAAACATGGAGTTGTGTGTGTGTGTATGTGCACGTATGTTGTGTGCAGTAAGGTATGGGCATGTTGTGGTTGTTGGTGTGTTGTTGTGTCCGTTGGCTCTGTGGTGGGCTTCTGTGTCTGTGTGTGTTGTTGTGGAGTTTGTTCCTGGGTTTGGGTTTGTGTGTTCCTCTGTGTGTGTGTGTGTGTTTGTGTGTTCCTGTCTGTGTGTGTGTGTTCCTGCATGTGTGTGTGTGTGTGTGTTTTCCTACGTGTTTGTGTTTGTGTGTGTTTGTGTTCCTGCGTGTGTCGATGTGTGTGTTTGCTGGATTTCCTGTTGTGTGTTCATGCGTTGTTTGACTGTTTGTTTGTATTGTTGTGTCCTTGTTGTTGTGTGTGTTGTGTGTGGGGGGGGGGGGGGGGGGTGAGTGTGGGGGGGGGGGATTTGAGTAGACGTAGTGGCACTGCTGCATGATTCCGTCTCGGGGGTCATTTGGGGCGCTGATCCAGAGGCTGCCTCTCATTGACCCAGAAACGCCCGATGCAGGCGCACACAGGCAATCAGCGAAACCACACTTGGGCAGGCGCCATCATTTATGAATACTGGCCGACCTGCTGCTCACATGGGTTAAATTACACAGGCTGGGACGGAGGAGAGAGAGAGAGAGAGCGAGAGAGAGAGAGCTGATGAGAGACGAAGATGAGAGACCGGACGAGAGAGAGAGAGCAAGGATAGGGAGCTATTGAGAAGGAGAACCAGAGGGGAGAGGGAGGGAGTATGTAAGTTGACAGAGGCGTGGATGGAGCACAGGAGGGTCATCGGTATGGTGGGTCTATCTAGCGAGTGACAGCTCGCTGAGACAACATGTGGAGGGGGTGTGGAGGGTCACGCGCCACCCCAGCCCCCCCCCCCCCCCCACTCCCTCACACCACCCAACCCCTACCCCCAACCCCAACAGATGAAAAGTCAGAGGGCTCTGGTTGAAGGGGTGATGAAGCTGCTCGGGGGGAGGGGGGGGGGGGCGATGGATGCAGCGGGAGGGGGGAGGGGGAGGGGTTGTGTGGGGGGGGGGGGAATGAATGCAGTGGGAGGGGGTTGGGGTTGTACAGGTGAACCATAATGGAGGAGAGAGGTGAAATTGGGGGAGGGGAGAGGATAGGAGAAGAAAGAGAATAAGAAAAGCCATGGTTGTTCTTTTTGTCGGTGGGGGGGGGGGGGGGGGTCCATAATAGACCCCGGAGCAGCCAAGATGCACTCGGCCCTGACTTGGGGCGCAGGCAGAGAGCTGAGTCTGTGCTCGGTCTGATGTTTGTGTGCCTAATGGGACCCCTATCACCGCTCCTCTGCATCGGGACAGAACGCAGCGAGGGCGTCCCTGTCGGTGATTCATGGACTCGTGAGCAAATCCCCCCGAATGGAGCATTCCTTCAGTCTGACAGTCTGTCGAAGTGGGGGGGAGGTGTGTGTGTGTGTGTGTGTGTGTGTGTGTGTGTGTGTGTGTGTGTGTGTCTGTGTGTGTGTGGTGTGTGTGTGTGTGTGTGTGTGTGTGTGGGGGGGGGTAAATAGACATAGCACTTAGACGAGATGCTTGTTTTGATTCTGTCAACCGGACAACGGTTATCGCACAGCAGAGGAAAATCCCGAAGTCTTTGTCTGCATTTACCGAAACGACCGCGGCGGCTTGCAGGTGTGAGACTCAGCCTCCCGTTGTGTGAGTGTCCCTGAAAGGTGTCTCTGCTGAGTGCCCGGGAGTACTGCCACTGCCAGTCTGAAGGCTAGCGCACCGTCGATAAGGAACCCTTTGATTGATCGAGGTCCACAGTAACGCTTCAAACTACCAAAATAAGCATCCGGCATCTTATAACAAAGTATTGCTCTGTACTGTATATTGGTATACAGAAGAGGATTGGGGACACATGGACATTTTTTTTTTTTGTTTAATCTCAGAGTTTTGACGTTAAAGTCAGAATTCTGACATTAAAGTTAGAATTCTGAGAGTTCTGAGGGAGCCTTCAAGCTGTCTTGTTATTCTAAACAGGAGGTGAATTAGTGGCCCATTTCGCCTCTATTTTGATTGTATTTCCGTCTGAAATAGGGCTCTGATCTCCCGGAGAGATGACTTCTCCATCCATCTGTCTCATCAGCTGTTAAATGCAATGTGTGCTGTGTGAGTTCAATATTCACAGGAAGTCCATTAAAGCAACATAGCGTTGTACACATAACGCTATATACACAAAGCCTTGAGACACGCATTTCCTCTGTATCGCTGCAGGAAGCATGTTCTTTCCTTATATGGGCGCTCTGGCACACTCCATCTGACCTCATGAAAGAACTAGCTTCTTCATTAATAAGTGATTGAGTGAATGGAGGTTGGTTGTCAACACAAGAGAGAGACGCCTGCAAGTCAGTGGCCATGCCAAGACACAAACCCCGACCACCACCCAGCACCACCACCCTGAATACCACCACCACCCCCCACCACCACCCCCACCACCACCTCCACCGAAATATAAAGATTAAGAAAAGAACGGTTGTACCGCACGTTAAAAGTGCCGGTGGGGTCCAGGGGCTAAGTCTTTAAGTCCTCCCGGTGCGGGACAACATCCATGGACAGGAGCTATAATTGACAGAACCTCCCCCCCCCCCCCAAAACCCTACCCCCGCCCGTCACTGCAGTGAAAACACAATTGCAAACAATAGCCGTGGGCAGAGACAATGTCAGGATCAGATACGACATGTCCTTGGGCCGAGTTGTATTGCAACGAACGAGCGAGCGAGAGAGAGCGAGAGAGAGAGCGAGAGGAAGGGAGGCTGGCCTGTAGTTCTTGACACTGCAGTAGGATGCTTTCGATGAGGTAGCAGGTTGAGTAAACTTGACCCTGCTAGTATAGCAAATGGGAAATGGTAAATTGGACTGCATTTATGTAGCGCTTTTCTAACCAGTGGCCACTCACAATCTATTTTTGACTGCAGCCTTGGATAAAGATACAAATGAATGGAGAAAACGAGAGCATGACAGAGAGAGAGAGAGAGAGAGAGACAGAGACAGAGACAGAGACAGAGACAGAGAGAGAGAGAGAGAGAGAAAGAGAGAGAGAGACAGAGAGACAATAAAGAAGTAGTAACAGAGACGGACATTGATAGAGAAATAAATGTAAACAGGATCAACGCTTTGACATTTTGATCGTCAGACCGGTCGTAAGCCTCTCTCGGGTGTAGAACTCATTTGTTACGGGTCATAACACCGCCCCCCCACCGGGTGGGAGCTGCCCCGGTGATGCAGGTGCTCTGTCATTACCATCGTCGTCTCACCTATTAAAAAGGTGTGCGTAGAGCAAGTGGTAAATCAAGGAATGGGACTCGGAATGGGATGCCATGCATGGTATCCTTTATAGCCTGACCTATCCTATACAGTCAAGCGATGCATGGATAGCTTTATGGTAAAGACCATAAACAGGTCGATTCACTCAGCTGCAGCCAGGTGCAGAGATATGCACCGTGGTTGAATGACTTGAGGTTGAACAGTCTATAATTATTTTGGTTGTGAATTCAGAAAAGGTGCCTGTTGGACGTGGGTCAAAAGAGCAGCTTTCAGGTAGAGGCTGATAAACGTGTGTATCACTATAAATAATTGCCTGCGTTTATTTCCTCTTTAAAGTTTGGACCTCGCCAGGAGACAGATGTGGAGGAGTTCAGAGGTTTGATTCGCTGCTCACAGATGTGCGACGTGAGCGAGAGCGTTGGCCATGAAAGAAGAATTCCTCTCTGCCTTTTCAGCAGCAGTCAGCAGCACTCACACAGACCCATTATAAATCCCCATAATGAGGCATAAATCAGCATTAATCAGCATATGGGTTAGGGGTGCACATAGAGAAAAATAATGGCACATAACATATATAATCCATTATCCACTTCCAAACAGTAGTGGCCATCACAACCTCTCTCTCTCTCTCTCTCTCTCTCTCTCTCTCTCTCTCTCTCTCTCTCTCTCTCTCTCTCTCTCTCTCTCTCTCTCTCTCTCTCTCTCTCTCTCTCTCTCTCTCTCTCTCTCTCTCTCTCTCTCTCTCTCTCTCTCTCTCTCTCTCTCTCTCTCTCTCTCTCTCTCTCTCTCTCTCTCTCTCTCTCTCTCTCTCTCTCGAAGGACCGGGGCGGAGGTGAGGAGTCAGGGAAGTCAATAGAACAGCAGTTAAGACACGTCCGCAGCCAGGGGTGAAACAGGCCCTGGGTGTGTGGGAGGGCTGGCTGCATCAAGCCCTTTCTTATGGAGAACCGTATTCAGGTAACACACTGCTCTTGTCTCCCAGCGCAGACTGAAGAATAACATGATGAAGTGATAGAAATAGGACTTGATGCTATCTTCTCTTCTTTAGTTGGTCTTCTGTATTCACTTTACCGTTAAAATGTGGTGGTTCCCCGGGAAGCAAATACCGGCATCTAGGTTCCGGCAGGTGATTCAGGCACTGACGTGTGCGTCTATTATACTCTAATCTATTGGAACAATATGTCATATTTCCATACGCTTTCCCCGCTTTTTGTCTCCCCCCCCCCCCCCCCCCCCTCCACCGCGGTTTTCTGTCTGCACAACAGCAGCCATCTGCTATTTGTCCACCTCCCTTCCCTCGCTGCCTCGCTCACTCTGGGCCGAGCTCAGGGGGACAGGTGGAGAGAGTGTATACCTTAGTGAGGGTGGACCCATTTATGTTGCTGCCTGCTTGGACTGCACAGCAGAATACACACGCACGCAGCCAAGCATTCATGCACACGCGCACGCACGCACAGACGCACACACACACACACACAAGCGCAAACGCATAGACATTCACATAGAAACGCACACACACACACACACAAATGTACACACACACACACAAGCGCGGAGCCCCACTAGTGATCGGTCCACCAAGGCATCTCCGAACAACACTCTCAATTTGCCACTAAGAATAATCAGGCTTCCGATGCAACACACACACACACACACACACACACACACACACACACACACACAACACACACACACACACACACACACACACACACACACACACACACACACACACACACACACACACACACACACACACACACACACACACACACCCCCTTCTGAGGGCTGGGCTTTATCTGGGCAGCCAGCCTGTGCAGACGAGCCGGAGCAGTAGGGGGACTGTTTGTACGATCAAGTAGGGTGGGGGGTGGGTGGTGAAGAATGGGTGGATGCTAATGCTGCGGTGCCCAGCTGTTAGACACATTTCATCCTCATCTTTCTCTTGGAGTTGGAGACCCTGAGAACGTAGTCATTGGGTTCACCGTGTACGGTTCTCCTAAGCACATAATCTCTCCCCCCCCCCCCCCTCCCCCCCCCCCCCCCCCCCCCCCCCCCCCCCCCCCCCCCCCCCCCCCCCCCCCCCCCCCCCCCCCCCCCCCCCCCCCCCCCCCCCTCCCCCCCCCCCCCCCCCCCCCCCCCCCCCCCCCCCCCCCCCCCCCCCCCCCCCCCCCCCCCCCCCCCCCCCCCCCCCCCCCCCCCCCCCCCCCCCCCCCCCCCCCGCCCCCCCCCCCCCCCCCCCCCCCCCCCCCCCCCCCCCCCCCCCCCCCCCCCCCCCCCCCCCCCCCCCCCCCCCCCCCCCCCCCCCCCCCCCCCCCCCCCCTCTCTGTGTAACTTTTATTTCTCTGGAGCCTCACATTCCTCCTATGGAGTTTCACCAACTCAACTCCACGTCTTTCAAGAGTTATTTTCCACTCAGACGCTCCTATAGCGTCCAGTTTGTTCCTGAATTCTGGACGATAAGAACCCCTAAGAGATAAACCGTTTTTCTACTTAATGTATTTTTTATGCGTTCAAATGGGGATTCATTTTATTTTCCTTGATATAAAAAGATGTTATAGAGTTAGATTAAAAAAAGAAGACAGCTCATCTAATGGTTACAGTGTAAAACCCCATAATTCCACTCAATTAGATTCCCTAAATGGAAAGGGACGCATGCAGATAATAATCACAGACGGTTTATGTATTAGGAGAGCAAGGCATGCCTGAGGCTTAATGAAAAGTATCTTCATACAGAGTAAGTCGACAATCTTTATATCGTCCTACGTTCTGCTCTGTGGGAATACTACAAAGTAGGAATGAACAAAATCCTGTTGTTTTATTGTCTCTAGCAAAATGGCACTGACCTTTAGAATGTGTTGCATTAAAAACTATTCCGTTAGGATAGCATACGATTGCTGTGTTTATTGAATGTGAACGTGTGCGTCCATTAAAAGTCAACAATTACGTTGAAACATCTAAATGGTTTAAATTATTCCCAGGCCAGTACTTTAAAACATGAGTGCTTTTCCTTTTGGTCGGTCGAGGTCTGGGATCAATATGTTTCTGAAACACGAGCTGAATCAGAATAGAGAGGGAAAATGGCCCTTTGCTCCTACATTTAAATAAGGTTTGAAATGGTGTCTGTGTCAAGGCTGCACAGCGGGGAATGAGAAAATATTAATAAGAACAATGCTACGTATGAACCAATAACCATTAAAACCGTTGGAAAATGAACTGACATTCAATCCCATTCCAATAATATCCTACAATCAATTAACAATTTACAAAACGACTTTCTGTGCTCCAAAAAGACAATAGATAGAGATCTAGAAATTATCATATAAATCCAGTGGTAGGAGTGGAGAGTTCCAAAGTGTCTGCCTTTCTACTCCAGATAGTCAATCCAACATCCATTTGTGTGTGTGTGTGTGTGTGTGTGTTCACGTGTATATGTGCGTGCGTGTACGTGTTGTGTTTATTTGTACAGCCGTTCATCATAATTAAAATCTCACCGCAGAGTGAAACAACCCCACTGTGCAGTGTACGTGTGTGTGTGTGTGTGTGTGTGTGTGTGTGTGTGTGTGTGTGTGTGTGTGTGTGTGTGTGTGTGTGTGTGTGTGTGTGTGTGTGTGTGTGTGTGTGTGTGTGTGTTGATGTGCGTGTGTGTGTGTGTTGATGTGCGTGTGTGTGTTTATTTGTGTGTGTGTGTGTGTGTCTTATCGACATGCAGGTGTCTTTGTCAGAGCAAGCTCCCACACTGATACTAGTCGGGATCTTTATTTAAATCACAGAGAAGAGACGTGAGCAGCAGTTATGTCCATATGTTGGCCTCGAGCACCACCCTCCCTCTAATGATATCATCGGAGAATAGATACAAGCATCAGGCACCTCGTTGGGTTGAGGGGGGTAGGAGACAAACACACACATATAGAGCTGCTGAGATGCTGCCATATTGTTAAACAACTAATTACTTCTTACTATGAAAAGGCTTGGAGAAGCGTTGGTGTGTGTGTGTGTGTGTGTGTGTGTGTGTGTGTGTGTGTGTGTGTGTGTGTGCGTGCGTGCGTGCGCGCGGGGGGGGGGCTCCTTCAGAAAATGAGTATATTATCTGAGCATCACCTTAAAACACGATAGTACTGACTATAATGAAGACGAATATTGCTGTGCTGGAAAATAATTATTTTGCAGCAGTTCCGAGGGAGTCTGCAGGCAGGGGGGGTTGCAGTTTGGAGGGCTTTCCTCTTGCATAGAAGTGATCAGAACGATGCTGAAGAGTCTATGGTCCCATGTGCAGAAATCACATTTACAGCAGATAATACAGTGGAGCTTCTGTTGTGTTTTGATTCTTTTGAACACACACAAAAGCATGCACACACTCATACACATACACATTCTCTCATACTCAAACACATGCACATTCACGCACACACACCAAACACACACACACACACACACACACGATCTCCCACACTCACACATGCACAGTCACTCATACATGCTCACACACACATCAAAAATATATGGAGAAATAACACGAATCATTCTATTTCCGTTCAGTAGACAACCGCAATCATCGCGCCACTGATTTTTCACCTGTCAGCTCCCCTCTCACACATGTGCGTCGATGCTCTGTGCATCACACACACACACACACACACACACACACACACACACACACACACACACACACACACACACACACACACACACACACACACACACACACACACACACACACAAAACGGGGAATGCATTAAAAAAAATGCATTTGTGTGGAGACCCTGAGTAATGCCTGCCAAAAAAATATTCTGTTGACAGTTGTGACAGGGTATATTTGATGCAGTATTTTTAAATAAAGGAATAATACAATTTTTTCATATTATTTATTCTCACTTTACCAAATTAGAGTAAGGAGAATTGATGCCTATCATCACTAGTAACTTGTTGTGGTAAATTAATCTGGTGTTCAGAACCAGAATAGGCTTATGGTGTGATATTCAAGAAGGTAATTTCGATTACTCCAAACGTTCTACTGACTCGCATTCCGCTTTGGTCCTCGACACATTTCGATAGAGCAACTTGCACAGAGACAGGAGAAACCACACCTTCAAAACAACATTTAATGAACAAACAGCTGCGCTTTCTTTCCATTAAAACAAAAGGCTTGTTCCTGCTCAGACAGAGGCACCTCACAACCAGAGCAAAGGGAATTCAGCGGAAACAAGGGAGAGAATATCTGCTGAACTTCTAGTTGTAGTTAGATTTACAGACTATTACTCAAAAACCAGTCGATATCGGCTTGCTCCAGGGAAAAGCTTTCGATTTGTTTGGGAGAATGTTTTGGAGATGACTATTCTCAGTAAATTCCAAAGAAACACACAATTAATCCATTGCCACTAAGAATAAAACAACGCCCAAGGGAAAGAGCCTAGGAAAACAGAATGTGCCATGGCACACTGCAGACAGAATTTCGTCATATTGTTTTATTAATAAATGGAAGACAAACTAAGAGAGAAGAGACAAGATGGAGGGACATGAGGGGTGGAAGTATAGAAGGACAGAAACAGGGAGGTAAAAAGAGAAATGGCAAGGAGAAAACAGAAAAAGCTTGCTTTTAAGCTGCTTTCAGACATGCCTGTAAGTCTGCAATACCTAATGGGAGTAGATGTTACTATACGTCATGGGAGAAGCTTTGTGTTGTAAGTGACTGTGATATGTAACAGTTTACGTCAATAATTGTGTTTCCTTTCAGCACCCTTTGCATAAAGACATCTTCTACACTCAAGAAAACCTCCCTAGCTGTTCATTTAACATAGCTTGAAGAATCCTTTCTCTCCTGAGACTGGATTCTCCTCTTCATGGCATGGTGCCCTTGTCTGAGTGTTGTCTCCATAAAAGCCACTGTTGACTGGTTTTATATTGGGATGTCATGATGGCTGAGCACCTGTCATCCTGGCTTGTAGCTGTCCAAGTTGTGCTGTACCAAACATAGAACGTGGGTCATTCTATGTTGGCACAATCTGGGTGTGTCCGTGTTTAAAATAAACGGCCCGCCATGGCATCTAACGGTCGTCCTGTTCCCTCTCAAACAACACACCACAAACAAATTGAAGTCCGAAACAAAAAAAGCATTAAATCATTCAAATGTGCATCATAGCACATGTGAGGTGCATCAGGTGCAGCATAACTACAATGAAGCAAGACCCTGATCAGCACTTTCCTCAGGTATTGCTGACGGGACACAGGCCTGTTGTCCTGATCCACGTGGCTGAGTGGTACTGTCAAAGCAATCAGACGAGTATAGATATCAATTACCATTAGAATAGATGTCGAATAAATTCTAACGCTGCAATATCCTCCCACAACGATTACAGTGTCAGTAAATAGTTTAATTCTGGGGTCTGATAATAAAAATTAATTTGAATGGATTCCTAACACATTTGCTTCAATTGTTATTCGAGGGCATGAAGGGTATTTAAATAAAGTCTTTGAGGGTATGCTATGCTGTGGATCAAGGTTGTTCAAGAAAGGCAGCATGCCTAATGTGTTTAACCGTGTTTCAATTCAATCTGCGAACAATCCTTTAGTTTAACAAAAACACTAGATCTGAATACGGTAAAGTCTTTATTATTATAATCTAAATTTTACTACAATATTACTACAACCATCCCTTAACCATTTCTAATGCTTCACGGGAATAAGAGCCAGAGAAGTTCACCCTAGTGGCAAACTTCCTAAACCTACAACGAAACAGCCCTGAATCCACAGGATTTAAATCCCTTTCTGTGATGTATTTGAATTGGGATGACAAGGATTTGTGTTGGATGACTAGATAGAAGAAAGCTTGGTCCCTGAGAAGAGCTAATTAACAACTGTGTCAGACACTCACATGAGTATTCCGTCAGGAAATGCTGGGAAAGTGTATTTTTGTTCCAGCCTTTCTCTACTCCCGAAACAAAGAAAATCTCACAACTCCCGTCTCCCACTGCCATACTTAGTTTGCATTGTTGTTCATAGCTCTGTCTCCAATACCAATAAAAAAGCAATAGAATGTTAGGAAAATGGATAGCAAAATAATCAATAAAAACCCCACTAGTTCATAACCACACAGGAAGTACAATGTGATTGTTTTTTTAATTCAGTCCCGTTATTTTTCCCTCGATAGACCAAGGATCATATTTGCATTGATCGATTGTAAAGTGTTCTAAAATATCTAATAGTTTCCTGTGCAGAAAGTCAACTCTCGAACCACAATTGCATAATCAACACTTTGGAAGTCGAGGGGATCAGTACCGTTACCACGTCGGGGACGCTTTTGTCTGTCCTTAAAGCATACTAGGAGCGGGTGCCTTGTTATCACCTGGGGGAGGGGAGGGAACCGGTTCCTTCAGCACTGTGAGAACATGCCCCATAATGCAGCAAATCCCATCATGTCGCTGCTGAAGCACTGTGCCAAGAAGTCCGCTTATACAGAACTGTTTGACGGAAAGTGAGGAGCAATTGGTGTACTTCTGCATAACTATTTTGGTGACGTCCATCTATTCAGCCCAAAAATACATATTAGCTAGCAGCTTAATGCGTACACACAGCCATGGATTAACTACTGGCACCGACACACACAGACAGCTGCACTAATATGTGAAACCCACACATGTATACACGGCAAGAACTATCTACATTCCATTTTTTTTTTTTTTAAAGCAGCGTTTGATGTGGAAAGTTTATGCAATAAGTTGTGCTACTGTACCTTCAAAGTCCAATATATAATCCCCTTCAACGAAGGACCTGTCCTGATTCCCAAAGTAAAGCTGTTTACTGTAATTCCAGAACAGCTGACTGTCTGAAGATAAACCATTTTGTCTCACGGCATTTTTTATACTTTGAGTAAAAAAAAATCCATAGAGGCTAATTATTAGACAAACAAGCAACAGTCTTTAACACTAAATGTCTGTTGCCCACCATTGGGGCTTTTGCGTGGCCCACATCCCTCATCACGCCCAAATTCACACTCATGACTTTGCTGAACTAACATTTTTAATTGGTTCCACCGCAAGGGGTAATTACACGGCTAGTTCTCTGCATGCTCTTAGTTTGCATTGAATGACAAGCAAAGGGGAGTAGAACAGCTAACAGCTAAATGTAACAATGCATAATATCATGTCTTAGTTGTGTCATTCTGGGCTGCTGGGTGAATGGCCGACGGTGTGTGATGAGGATTTATTGCCTTCATCCATCATTAGTTTACGTCTTGGCACAGACTTGCTTGGCTGCACTAATTGCTTATTATTAATTAATATTGAAGACTATCTTTTTCTCGCTGATGGGCCATTCTCTCTCTCCCTCCTACCCTCTCTCTTGCTCTCTCTCTGCTCTTATACCCTCCATTAGCTTATACCTTGGCCTGCCTATTTATGCCTTTATGTATTCATTTGTACACGGCTCATTGTTGAGCTGAGTTTGAAGATTATGGATGAATTCTGTTTCAAGACGATATCTCTGGTATCGTGCACAGACGTGTTTGATGTTTGCTGGGGAAGATGATTAAGGATGTGTAGTGTTCTCTCCCTATCCCTTTCTTTATTTCTCTCTTAGGCTCTCTCTCAACTGAGCAAAATCCCCTGAGACAGAGAATTCACAAAGAAGTCCAAAAACAGCACTTTTTCACTGACGCATGATGACCACAAGCCAAGATGGTCTCCCATTGTGCTACAAGGCCTTCTGTGGCTGCTATGTCTGGGTTCATGTTGTGGCAACGGATGATCAAACTGGAACATTTGTGCTCATTGTGTGAATGATACTCACAACAATGCTGTTGCGCCTTATTTGAATAACAAAAAGGTCTTTGTAAGTGGATGGTTTTTAATTCATTCTAATAAACATATTGGCCAGGAAAGTGGTTTGCAAAATAAATATAGAGTGCACAATCATCGAGGACTTATTATCACACATGCTAGAGAACTACACATCCTGTATGACTCTAAAAATATCCTAATGAGGCATACGCACGCTGCATGGTGTAGTGTAGTAAAGTGTTGTGAAACTCAGCCAAATGAGCGGCTCACAAGTGTGAACAGTTTGTTGTAGACATATTCCCTTCGACTGAGCGTGTAATGCAAGACCTACAGAATGAACACGTTTATTCGTGTTCTATCTGAGCTGTGGAAACGAGGAACCTCATTAGCAGAGCTAGCCAGTTAAAAGCACAAAGTCTCAGACCCAGCTCCGGCCACCTTGGCTTAGAGGAATGATCTGGTTCTTAATCACAGCCGCGGTCTCCAAGGAGCACACAAGCTGATAATAAACAGAAGAGAAGGGGAGGGAAGCCCAGAGTTAAGTCTTCCAAATATACAAGGAAATAAACATGGGTGAATATAATTGTCAACACTTTGCCAAAAGACTGAAGCCAATAATAATGTCCCCTCAAGCATGGGGATCCGATGTGCTGCATAGGTGCTACATGGACTGGAGTTTTCAAATTAATAGTATGAAATAATAAAACGACAAAGGGGTCCACAGTAGTCAACAACCGTCATTGCTCAACATTTTTTGAGATTGAGCCACTGCTCCCCTAATACTAACACATGAGCCCAGTGGTTACCAGCAAAAAGCCAGAACAAATTATTTTCTGTCGTTCCTTTTATTTCAGTGATTTGAACTATTCTGAATAATAACCATAATGTCATGAAGAACATGCACAAGCCCTTCACAGGCAACCGAACTCCGCACACGACAACTCCCACTTGAATTAAGCAAACAGGTTTGTTTTTCGATCAACCAAGGGCAGGCTGATTCAATCACTGTGGTATCATACAAGTGAAGAATAGAACAGGCGATTCATTATCTACCAATGGCACGCTGAGGCAACGAAAAAACAAGAGTTGCACATTGGTTGAATCCAATTTCAGGGCAGAGATATTTATGGAGCACGTAAAAGACTGATGTTGGAGAGGACGTTATCATGTGAAGGCGATAAATAAAAGCTTGGTTGCTATGTGTGTTTTAATCCTCATGATACAATCCCTTAATACAATGTGTAGCAAGCGGAGCGCGAGTATACAAGAACAAAAGCTGGAACGCACAACAGTATGCAGTGTTTGGAGATACCAGCACTGGGGAGAAAGGATGATACAGCATCTGTTGTTTGATTAGTGACGCAGTGTGGAAATGGATTTTCAGCAAAAATGTTTGTTTTTAAATGGAGGGAGGGAATAGGTTGTTTCTTTAGAGGCACAAGCATGGAAATATCAAACATAAATACACAATTTATCAATGAGGAAGTTAACAAATATGTGCTTTTCAGATTTCAAAGACGATATAATAATAATAATAATAATATCTTCATTTTATAATGCGCTTTTCAGGTACCCAAAGTCGCAGATTACAAAGTCATAGAGGGGGGGGGGGGGGGTATTACAGACAGGGGGACAGTACAAGCAGGACACATTTACATTTACAGGCAAAGAAGGGGGGGGTATTACAGACAAGGGGGACAACACAAGCATACACAGCACAGGCAGAAAAAGAAAACAGTTATTGAGATGTAACAGGGGGTAGAAGTGTAGGCAGTTGGGTAATGGTGGCTAGGGATAGGGAAGATCATAGGCTTGGGTGAAGAGGTACGTTTTGAGGCCGGACTTGAATGTTGTGAGTGAGGGAGAGTGGCGAACAGATTGGGGGAGGGAATTCCAGAGTCGGGGTCAAACTCTGGGATATGAATTCTGCATACATGATCAAATAGATTAAACGAAAAGGATATTCTGTACTTAATTTTTCCTGAATGCTGTCCCTCTCTTTGATAACACTGTGTCATTTTGGTCACTTGTGTTATAAAAGTATGGCCTGTTAAGCACTTTGAGACTGCAATTGGATTGAACTGAATTAGATTGAATTGATACAGGTGCTTGACCCCTCCCCCTCCCATGCTGTGATCTTTGATTGACAAGAACAGCTGTTTGACACACAGCGCTGGAGGCATTTGAGATATCATTTGTAGCTCCTTTATTGTTTGTTTGGGGGTATAATTATGTTCAACAACAAACAAAGAAACGTTGCCAGGATTGCGGGATAGATTACTGATGTTAGTATTGGATACAGTTGCTAATTAGGTCTTTTTCTTTTCAGCCCTCCAACGCACATCATTGAAGTCGTCATGGTCACGAAATGTGGTTGCCTAGCAGTGCCTCGGCCGGGAGTGTAGCTGGCGTGTGGATCGCTAGAGAGATTGAAGGTTATTCCGTTGTTTCAAAGTTGGGCTGCGTTTTACTCCAAACACATTCTTCTCACAGAGCGAGTGTGTTGACACACAGTCCTTGTCGTCGTCACCTACACCTAGCCAACGGAATGGAACCGAATGCCTTTGACGTTACGTGAAGATATGGGTACATTTTTAAATCATTCTTAAACGAAAAGGACCATTTCATATTAGCATAGAACCGATGAAAAACTATGGGCTCAAATGGGAAAATAACCAATCGAAATAAAGTTCTGCAACGGAAATCACTTTGCGTTGCAAATTGTAGGGAACATAAGGGCTCAGATGAAAAACCTGTTCAGAAATACTTCAACATATGTAATTTAAGGCAATGTAATGGAGAGGGGGGGGGGGGGGTCAGGGTAGATAATGACACTATTTCATTGACCACACAGGTCATTAATCTTTGGGGGAAATGTCTCCTATTTTTTGCCTAGTAGGTTTTCTCCACGTGGAAATGAACCTTTAGGCATTATAATTAATTACATTTCTGGGTGCAAGCTATTTTCCAGAACATTTTCACTTAATGTAGACAAAATCTGAAATTTCTAAACGTGGTGAGGACATGTCCCCAGTGTCCCCCAGTGTAAAGGACACCTGAGTCCTGCAAAGTGTTTTGTCCTCGGTGGGGGACGATGAAGGGGACGAGTGGGGAGACGATAGAGAGAGACGAGAGAGGGAGAGGGTGGGGGGGGGGGGAGGTTCACGGTGATGGGGAGGTCAGGATGCGTTCGCTGAGGTTTTAGCGATGGCCTGAATCAATCCTCAGAGGATCCTTCAGCATAGTCATTTTTGTTCAGCGTTTCAGCCTCCTGTCCTGTGAGGGGTCTTTAGAGGGTGGATGGGGTGGAGGAGTGCGAGTCTGGTGAACATGGGGGGTTGGGGGAGCGGGGGTTGATCAGTTATGATCCGCCCCGGCTCTCTCGGGGGGGGGCATTGACGCTGAAGAGGCTCAGCGCCGCGTTGGAATGGAAAATCGGAGAGCTCTCACCGCGGCAGTCGCTGGAATCCATCGCGACAGCCACTCAATTGGTTCTGACCGCATTGATCCGCTAAACGGGCGGAGCATTGAGGTGGAACGACCCCAGGGGGCGACGCCGGAGCCCCCCGTCCGTAATTCCCCGAGATACGCCCCCCTATACTACCCCCTCACCTCCATCCACCCCTCAACACAGGGACCCCCCCCCCCACCCCTTCATGGTCTTTGAACCCCTACCTCGGTCATCCTATTATTTCCCCAGCCTCCCCCAGCGGGTGTAATATCAGCAGCCGAGTCCACTCTCCGTGCCGTGGACCAATTACAAAGCCGCCCGGATAGATTAAAGAACCCGTCTGACAGCAGCTCAACAATGCACCTCACACACACAGCGGGATCACACAGCCACATTAAATCAGGAGCCAAAAGAGCCACACACACACACACACACACAGGCACACATACACGCACACACACACACATGCACACGCACACACAAACATGCACACACCAACACAGCCACACACACACCAAACACATTTCACTAGCACCGGAAACAACGAATGTATGAGGATCCTAAAACACGCGCGTCCACACACACACACACACACACACCGGAAACCTTACCCGCTGTCATCTACACACGACCCGGTCCCCAACATAAACATACTGTACATGCAATGTTTTGGTGCTCACATCGCACAGCACCTGTTCTTTTGACACAGTATGACACAACTAGCGCAGACACACACACACACACACACACACACACACACACACACACACACACACACACACACACACACACACACACACACACACACACACACACACACACACACACACACACACACACACACACACACACACAGTCATCAGCTCAAGGCAGGTGTTTGTAGTGGCTGTTTGTCAAATCCAGTGAGGAGAGAAGAGCAAGCACTAATGAGACTGAAAGCTACTAATTGGACCTGTTTTAATTGCTGCACACACGCTTTTCCAGGGTTAAACTGTCTGGCCATGTCTTGTCAGGTGTCTGGACAGAACCGCAGCTGCTTTTTTGACTTCCCTGAAATTACAAAAACCCTCAAAAACCCTTATTTATGGAAGAAAGTAAAGAATAAAATGATGTGGATACATGTCCCGTGTTTTAGTTAGTAATTCGTCGTGGAGAAAGAACATGGAATATCCTTATTTTATTTATTATGTCATTCTATTTAAATCTGTAAATATCTAAACAGCCATGAAATAATATTTTATTCTAAATACCACAAAGACGTTATTATTTTACAATATGCAAACAGCACGTAGATTTACGCATATCATTAGAAACAGAATTGCTCTCTGAATGAACTCTGTGGCCATCTTTGATGCATATTTACAGAATCAATTATTCACCGAAGGCAAAGTGAACTATTCCCGGAGCCTGAGGTGAATAATTCTTTTAGTATAAACTACACGTGAACACTCCAAAAATAAATAAGAGAACGCTTTCGTCGCAAAGTGACGAGACGACATTTTGCGACGAAAACAACAACCCGAGTTTGAGATCTCAATCATGGGATATTGCCCAATATCCCGAGATAGCGAACCAATCAAATTGCGTAATCTCAGGAGGTTCACGTGTAGCATATATATATATATATATATATATATATATATATATATATACAATATACACACACACTGAGTGTTATAGAAACCTGGCATTGGAGGGTTGCTGGTTACATTTTCTGATTCCCTTAAAGGGAGTGCAAGGATATCCTTGAGCATCCAATAACCTTGCACTGCTTCCAACAAGCTATTGGTTACCCTGCATGACTGGCACCACCTTTCTAGTGTGTGTGTGTGTGTGTGTGTGTGTGTGTGTGTGTGTGTGTGTGTGTGTGTGTGTGTGTGTGTGTGTGTGTGTGTAAGAACATTCTTTGCGTGCTTTCATTGTAAAGCTCTTTGAGTGGGCAGTTGCTAGAAAAAAGCTGTGTCAATGCAGTCTGTGTGTGCGTGCGCGTGTGTGTGTGTGTGTGTGTTTGAGGCATAAGGGCCTTAACACACATAAATGTCTGACTGCCCACGGAGGCGTGAATAACAACACACCGCTAACATTTCTCAAGGGCAAGGTTGACAATTAACAACCTACCAGGTAAGTGTTGCATTCACCGTCAGGGAAACACAGAAGCATCCACTGTAGTTGATGGGGTCGGGCAAGCTCAGGAGATAGATCGGGTTGACTTGTAACCGGAAGGTTGCTAGTTCAATCCCCGACTGTTGAGATTTCCCCGAGGTAGACGCCTCAGCCTAATTGCTCCCGACGAGCTGGCTGTCACCTTGCATGGTCGACAACGACGCCATCGGTTAGTGAATGTGTGCATATCTGTTGTAAGTCTCCCTGGATAAAAGTGTCTGCTAAATACCCTAAATGTAAATGTCAATGATCACAAAGGTGTATGAGTATTCCCGATGTGTTGGATAGAATAGTGCGGGAAGATGTCATCACAGATGCCTGCACCCCATCGGGTGGTGGCATTCTCTGTGACACCCTCCCATGTGGGGTGGGGAGTGGGGTGGGGGGCATGGATGCTTCGCCTGTGTAATCTGTTCAAGAGATGTGGCGCTGCGAATAAAGCCAGGCCAAGAGATTGAGGAATAAGATTGGGCAGATCTGTAGGGTGTGTTTCAGCTATAGCCCTGGGGGGATTACAAAAACCCCTGGGATAGCCTCACTCATCTCGGACATGAAAAAGCTAGAGGCACTCTTCAGCAAGATGCTGAGGCTCAAGCGTAGAGAGATCAGAAGTCTGCCCTGATTGGAGGACTCGGATGACCTTTTCTCAATGAAGGAGTGAGACTGATGTCGTAGCAAACCGGCGATACATGAAAGAACACCACACTGCATAACAAACTGCTGTTGACAAATTAAATGAAAACTTTGGACTGCTCAAAGAGAGCCGAGTGAAAGTCTCTGTGTGTGCGCGGCGATGTCTACTTCCAAGCGCAGGGGTGAGCGCTGAAGGCGGATGTAGGAAGTGTGTGACGATGGGGAACAGCAGGCTTGCGGAGGCAGACCTCGTCGGCGTGAGCCAGCAGTAGCACTGGACTAACCAGGAGAGCACGAGGCTGGAGCCAGCACACACCCCCCCTGATCCCCGGACACTCACCCACCTCCGATGTGGAGCGCAGCAGATATGAATCACGGCTTGAGCGATCTGCGCAGGGGGGCTTTGTCATCATAATCTCGCTGGAAAGAATGGCGTACTGTACGTTTGATAAACGCTTTGAACGACGAGGCAAGCCTTCGTTTGTAATAGCGCCGAGCCCGTGGGCCACCCGGCATCCAATGTCTTGCATATTCAAAGGATGAATACTAATTGGAGAATTCAAGTGTGTTTACACACCACGCACAGATACCTCCTTCAAATGTAATTATGTGTTGCCTTTGTTGTTGTATTGTCCCTGAACAATGCATATTAAGAGTTGATCACAGTTTACAGCAGTAGAACATGGCAGCCTGTCCAGGCCGGTAGCCCGAAAGGTAAGCGGGCGAAACCGGGACACAGCTTCCTTGGTGTTCCTACTAAACCTGCCAGTATAGAAAATAAAGAAAAAAAGACGGACAGCGACTCACGACGACCGACGCTTTCGAACACGCGTCGATAAAATTGCAGATGATGCCATGTCGTAACGAAGGCAGCGGAGCGTGCTGTGCGAATGCTTTTGCTTTTAATGGTTTGATTAAGGAGACCGCGCTCAAAGTAGAGCGGAAAATTCCAACATGGAGATGAGGCAGGGGCTGGGCCTGGCAGCAGCGGAGAGGCTCAGGACTCTGTGCTAATTGCTCCAGCAGCAGACAGATGTGTCTCAGGTTTCTGCCCATTTGCTGCCTTATTAAAATGAGCCGCACCCCCACAGAACACCAAATCCTGTCTTTTCTCCCTGACTAAATGATTTACGACATCCCCAGTCCATTGTGGCATCCCTATTTCCTAAACCTTCTATCAGAATCAATAAGGCAGTGCTTTTGGCTTGGGGCACCGAGCATATGTTTAATCACCCACTGAAGCAATAGCAACACAGTCCTATTGGGTGATGTGTTGTGAGAAATGTGTGGTTGAAAACTCAGGAAACTCACAAACAAAATAGGGGGGGAAGCTCAAAATAGCCGATAAACCGCAAGCAACGTCTGTCTCTCTGTGTGTCCATCTGTCTGGCTGTCCGGCTGTCTACATATCAAATCAGGAACTCACTTTCCTTTTTTTTTTATTACTGATGCAATATCATATCAGCTGCATGTCAGTAATATATATACTGCCTTTTTTTTAAATACATTTCAGGATGCGGTTTTGAACTGAAACTGTTTTTTTTATTTATTTATTCAATCACACTTAAACTGGAATGGCAACATCTCTCCGGCCCGCCATTGATGCTACTTTGTTATAAAATTGGAATTGGTAGCCCAGAATGAGCTGTCCGTTTCCATTACGTTGCCAAAGAAACTGGCATGACGTTTCCTTCCTCCATTTTTTCCCTCTTTATTGCAAGAGGCAATTTGCAGTGATTGAAAACGTACTTAAGAGGCGCATTCATAAATCAGCACTTCCAATCAACCACAAACGATTGTGATTTCCATGCATAAAGTTTTAAAAACAGAATACCTTCCATAGGTAAAAGCACGGCCGTGTCACAGTGGCAATGGAGCAATGGGCGGAGTATTACTGGCTCAAGAGCATTCCCTCCAATGAGTCTGCAGTCCCTGATTGGTCCATTGTCGTCGGGGGAGTGGATTACATCAGGCCATGTTCATTCAAAGACCTATGGTTATCGGAACACCAGGGACATCGTGGAGGTCATCATCTGCACTGTAACACTGAACACACGCACAAACATGCACGCGCTCGCTCACATCGACACACATACACGTTTGTAAAACCATAATCATCTGCACTGTAACACTGAACACACACACACAAACATGCACGTGCTCGCTCACATCGACACACATACACGTTTGTAAAACCATAATCATCTGCACTGTAACACACACACACACACACACACACACACACACACACACACACACACACACACACACACACACACACACACACACACACACACACACACACACACACACACACACACACACACACACACACGTTTCTAAAACCATAGAAATGTAATGGGTGATTTGTGATAAGAATTCTTTTTTTGAGGCGTAACTACCTCCTGGGTAGCTGAACGCTCAATATGGTTTCTCCTTGTTATATCAAGTATTATTATTCATCCAAAGGTTGCAATGGTTAGGCAATCGATTCGCCTTTGTGCTTTTCGGGAATGCTTCAGCTTTATGCGGCATGTGGGCCTGATGTCTTTCTCGCTGATCAGTTCACCTTTT
The DNA here is from genome assembly GCF_026213295.1 of Gadus chalcogrammus. Taxonomy (NCBI): domain Eukaryota; kingdom Metazoa; phylum Chordata; class Actinopteri; order Gadiformes; family Gadidae; genus Gadus; species Gadus chalcogrammus. The sequence continues at coordinate 29,797,059 of NC_079423.1, forward strand.
GGTGGCACGGGCCCAATGGCTATTTTTGATGAGCAAGGGAAAGCCTTTGTCAAGCGTCATTAGCTCAGTATAATGATTTGATAGTTTTTCTTTATCAGTGACTTTAAATCAATGCACTTTATGCTCCGTTCCAGTAGTATGGGGCAAATGTAAAGTCACATAGTATATTGTGGCGAGAAGCACGGGATGGACGTTACGGGGCCCAGGTTTAGCAGTTATACAACTCTCGCGCCCCATACACCGCACGACTGCGAGAGTTGCCTTTAATTGAACAGACACACTGCACACAAAAACACACTCAACCTAACTAATTAACATATCATCTCAGTGATGGTGTCGGAATCAACAACAACAACTAAAATACACCCCCACAGCAACCAACCCCATCCCAAGAACCCCACTGAATGTTTGCGCTGCAAAGGACCCAGGAGGGCCAAACAATAAGGGTAAAGACGTATGTTAATGCGGCATTCTGGAAATCACACACCACCCGCACAGGTTGCTCTTGTGAAGAACAGTCATTGGCTAGTCTTTGTTATTGTTGGCTACATTAACCTCTTTAGCATACAAGCTCGAAAACAAACAACAAAACTTTACATTGTATTTCCCGCACAGGAAGAGCGTAATATGCATTGGTGACTGGATAGAGCAGCTATGTAAAAAAGTGTGTAAGAACATTTGATAACGACCTACGTGGTACATAGAAAAGATATCTCCTTACGGTCGCAGCCAATCTTTGTTTGTACGGTTTACCTCGCTGAACTCGGTTGACTCTCAGGAGCCCGAGTGGATACGACCAAAAGGGGGCGTGCCTCGGTGAAATCCCTCAAGAAAGCTGGATCTCGAACGCATCTCGAACGCACCATTGCGCGCGAACGTGACGTCATTTCCTGGCTTGTATCACTTTATAGAGTTCCCGTTTGTGTTTGCGGGTATCGCTACAGGACGATTCGGGGGACGGCATGGACGACATCAGGGCAGCGGCTGTCTCGGTAGTAGTGGATGCTTTCATAGAAAACGAGAACAAGATTGTGGCTCTTCTAAACAAGCTCCAGGATGAGGAGGCACAAGAACATAGAAGACGCAAACGGTATGCCCACACTTCAGTTGGTTTGGTCGCGAATAAACGTTTTTTGCAGCGTTATGCAGAATCATCTTTTACTCGAAGGCTAACAAACTAGCTGCCGGTGTGCTAAAAACAATAGCGACGTAGACTGTTGTGAGGCCGAAGTGTTGCTCTGTACTTCTGTACTCTACTATGTTCCATGTAACGAATTTCTTGTGAGAACTTTAGAAGAAATGCATTGTTTAAGTTTAAGATAACTTTTGGCGAATTTCATTGTAATATGTATAAGACATCTACATCTACATGCGAAAAGTACCCTGGACATGCATATCTTGAATTGTTTTGTTTATGGAGAATTACGTATAGATCCTTTGCCTTGTGATGTAATGCAATGGAAGCACCAAACTGAATGGGGTTGCTGATATGAATTGTTGTTTATCTACATTAATCAGTTTTCTTCTCCTTTTCTCTCTCCCTCACATAGGGTTGTGGCTGTCGCTATGGCTATGCTGCGGTGCAAGCAACGGAACAACGTCCATTCTGGCACAGAGTGGAAGTTGATGCTGGCTATGGATGACCCCACATTTGTTCAGAACTTCAGAATCACAAAAACCCAGTTTAAGGTCCTGCAAGGGTACCTAGAGGAGGGTGGTCTGCGCAGTGACCACTTCCAAGGTCTGCCTCCCCTACCTGTTCCCAAGAAGGTGCTCATATTCCTTTGGTACATGGCCCACCAGTACTGCTTCCGGGAGATATCTGACAAGTTCAACGTCTCGCGTTCATCAGCGCACCGCACCGTATTCCGAGTGCTGACCATCATGTCCGCCCTCGGCCCGGCTTTTGTCTCTTGGCCTACAGGCAGAAATGAGAAGAGTGTGTCTGCCACCAGCTTCGAACGCGCATGTGGCCTTGAGGATGTCATAGGAGTGATTGATAGCTGCCACATCAGGATCCAGAAGCCCCGGGTCAGAGGAGAGGACTACAAGAACAAGAGGAACTACTGCTCTATTCTCCTCCAGGGGATTGTTGACGTTGAGGGTCGCTTCATCAACGTTTTTGCTGGAATCCCTGGCAAAGTGCACGATGCAAGGATGCTGCGCTCATCCACATTTTTCGAGGAATGGCAGGAGAAGATGGGGGAGTACCGCCTGCTGGGTGACGCTGCTTACATCGGTCAGGCTTTCCCCTTCATCGTCACCCCCCTGCGAGGCATCGGGGCTCTCACAGACGCAGACCTTCGTCACAACACCGACGTCAGCCGGGGTAAGTTCATCGTTGAGCAGGCATTCGGAAGGATGAAGTGCAAGTGGAGGCGCATCAGAGACTTGCAGAACACGCGCCCCGGCACTGGGGTGAAGATCATCTTGGCTGCATGTTACCTTCACAACTTTGCCCAAGGTGCCTCGGTAGCATGTGATGAACACCCACATGGATGTCCAATAGAGGAAGATGCCAATGAGTAGGAAGTTGTGTTCGGAAAACCAAAGACACTACCAAGTTGAATAATAGATGCTTCTATACACTCCCATTTTCTGACTTGTATTATGTATATTGCTGACACTATTCCTGTGTTTTGTAATAAAAGTGTAAAACCTTAAAATGAATGTTGCTTTATTTATAATCCAGTTTATTTAATGGGGGGGAAATGGAATGGCTTGGGTAGTACAGTAGTCGCATTGTAGAACCAGATAGAAACATTTGAGTGAATGTGTGTCTGAATATGTTGCATACATTATACACTCAATGGGCCCTTCCAGAGATTTGTATTTGTAATTGCTTGGAGACATAAGCACTTAAGACAGTGTGTGCATAAATAAGCCACAACTATACACTAACATGGTTCATACTATTTGTGGATGTGATAACAATCCAAGGTTTCCTTTGCATGACAGTTGAGGTGAGTTAAAAAGGCAGTGAGGTGCCTTTTTGTAACTAAACAAATTCAGATGACATTCAAACACACTCAGGCTTGGATGAGTTAAAAATATTTGTTTATTTCTGAAACAGAATTTGTGAGAGACGACATAAAAATCAGTACAACAGTTATTACAATAATAAAACTAGGAAAATGTAAATCTGTGCAAATTGTATGTCTGCTTTAGTTGTACAAAGGGTGCAAATATAAAGATTAGGTAGAAATAGTCAAATATTAAGGAGACAAACAACTGAACTGATACAAAAATAACCATATGCGCATAATAATTAATTTTGTGTCTAAACGATAAACCTGATTATATAGATAAAAAAAAACGTATTTTATCGACGTCTTGTACTGATGAGTTTGTGCAACTAAGTCGCAAAGAGCGTGGCTGCCATCTAGCGGAGAAGTTGAGTATGGTACACAGGTCACTGCCCATGCTGTCGTAAACTGAGAACAAACTTACGGCAGTTTCACCTAATGGGAAATGCAAGATGGCTACATCGTTGATATGCCGAGAAACACAGAGCAGGTAAATAGGCATGGCTCCTCAATCCACAATGTAATAACATCGATAAGGGATGGATCCCGTACGTATTCTATCCACCTGCTATAAAAATGTATAAATGTGTCCAAAAACCATTAGATCTGTGTAATTAGCTATCATTTTCCAGGGTGAGTTCCACACTTAACAGAGATGCTAAGCAGTTTGGAAAGAAGTATATGTTTGACTCCAACGAAGAAACGTGCTGGAACTCCGACCAGGTAAAACTGCACCTGTCCGTATATTAATTATAAATTCAAATATTGTGTTATCCATTCAAAGTCAAATCTCAAGTCGATCGTCTCCTAGAACAGTGGTTCTCAAACTTTGTGGTCTTAGTTAGAAATGTTCATGAGTACCTCCTGCAGTACTCCAAAGAACCGGTACACGTTCCCCAATTTGAGAACCACCCTCCTTGAAGATGGAGCATCCCATGGTATGGTCATGGAATAAAAACCTGAACATACCCAGCACAAATACTATCTTTAACTTCAACAGGGGGAGAACCAGTGGGTTGCTCTAGAGTTTCCAAAGAATGTCAAGATGTCAGAATTGAAGGTCCAATTCCAGGGAGGATTTTCCGGGAGAACGTGTCGACTAGAAGGTAACGATAAAGTGACACTTGGGAAAGTGTGACTTTAATAAGTTGATCATATTTGGTCAACCAAATTTGACAACATTTCCATTAAGTCCACCTTGATATGTACATTTTTCTAATTGTGCTTTTGATCTCACTAGGATGCGTGAGTGGTGGTGAGTTTACAGCACTCAGCCAGTTTTACCCTGAAGACAACAATTCCCTTCAGATATCCTTTGTTTTACTGTTTAGAATTTGTCATAACGATCACATGGAGTACAGGTTTTATATTCCATCTTCTATATTGATCTCAAGCAATATTTATACTTGCCACACAAATTGGTTTGACTCACACAATACGTCATTCTGCGCTTATTTTGATCTTAACTCCACACCCACAGCTTTCCCATACAGGAAGTTCCTGCAGTCAGCCGGCTAAAAATAGTATTTGAGGACAGCAGTGACTTTTTTGGGAGAATCATCGTTTATTCTTTGGAGATCCTCGGGGAGCGAGCTTCATGACATGTGTTATTTTATCCCTGAGGAAGTGGAAGAGGTTCAGACTTCTGACCGTCCGATGACACCAACAGACATCTGGCCCACATGAACCGATTCCACTGGATATAGTCTGGAGGAAGGTGGCTCTTCCCACTCTTCTGTGTCCAACCAGTGGAAATGTGAGGGGCTTTGCAGTGACATTGAAGTGACAGTGACATTTTGTGTTTACACCTTGTTTAATGATTTCATTTTTCATCAATATCTGTGCCATTCAGTTTTCATTTTTTGAAGAAGAAATACATTACAAACCAACGCTTTTGCTTTCGAGTTTTATAAAAAATATATCACATGTAATAAGAAATTAAAAAAAAAACTAGAAAACCATACGGATACAATTCAAGCTTATTGGAGTGATTTGATACCACATAACTTCGCACCGCACAGCAGTCCTGATAAGTCCACACAACTCGCCAATGCCATCTTGGTCCCACTTTAATTTAAGTGCAGCACGTCCATACCACTCCTTTATTCGCACAAATCTTTCCTTCGTGCCAACGACAAGAATCTTTCCTTCATTTCGTCATCTGGACTGTAAAGTTGTAGAACGTGTTCCTCCAACACTTTCTGGACTGTAGGGTCAAACCCAAATCGAGACCACTTAGTGCTCAGTTCAGTGGAGCGGCAGCAATATGTCGAGATCTACAATTACAGTGAAATAACACTGCAATATTACCAGATATATATAGAGGTATACTCACTCTTTTTATGTCCTAGGGCGACCGCCAAGGCTGTTGGACTGTACCCTGAGTCGGATTCAATGGTCAGGTCTGCACCTCTGTCTGACAGGTGTTAGGCATTAAGGGTTCACAGTTACTGTATTCGGACAAGTGTGATCCATATTCATAGCATTTAGAATATCAACAAACTGCTGGTTTTACCTAAGAGTTCCTGAACACACTGGATATGGTTCCCTCTCACCGCGTAAAGAATGGGGGTTCCACCGTTCTGGAAAACCAAACAGTTAAAAATAAGTGAAAATATCGGAAAACCATGATGAATTAAAGTTATACATATACTCGTCATTACAATTGTGTATGTATGTAGGGTCTGTGATTGCTGTGCTAAGTCTTTCTAAACACGCTGTGTGTGGCATTCACATCATACTTTCATGATACATTATTGATCACGTACCCAGTCGTACGTGTTAATGTCCACCCCAAGGGCAAGCAGGGACTTCACAATGTCCACAAAACCTCCCATGCTCGCCAGGGTTAATGCACTCTCTCGTTCCCATGCAACAGTTTTGGGGTCTGCTCCCTACAACACAGTGAAAACACATCAGATGGCATGCTCTCCCCTTCCTTGGCTGGAACTGATCAAGATATAGTGTCCATTATTCACCTCTGCCAAGAGGTAATCCACCACAGCTTTTTCCCCAAACGCAGCCGCCCACATGAGGGGAGTGAAGCCCCTATCATCTTGTTTGTTGAGCAGAGAACAATCTGGAAAATGCACATACCCTAAATTATCCTCCCTTGATAAAAGGCTAATGCAGTAGATCTAACACATCCAAGTGAGATGTAAACTAGAAGTCGAAATATTAATTAGGGTTGTATTGCCCTGGGGCTGGTATTGATTACAAAGCTTTTTCACCTTTATTGAGATGTACGGCAACCTGGCAAACATCTCCCTGAGCTGCCAACTGGTGTATGGACAGACCTTGGGAAAGCAGGTAAAATATACGTGACTAATAGCGAGACAAATATAACTGTAAAACGGTCCACTTCCAAATATGAGAACATATATACAGTCTAGCGTTGCTGGGAGGAATGTGAGCTCGTTCCCCCGCTGCCTGTTGGTGAGGCTGGTGGAGTGTTTGATCAGACCCTCGTCGTCCACATCCGTGTTCTCCTGAGACACCAACAACGACACATCTAGGAGTAAACGTCAATTTCATCAGCAAGATGTTTGACGTACGACAATAGAAGGAACATTTTTCAAAAGACAAACAACGCCGCCCACGAGGGTGACGTTGGTGCAATGGGTAAACAAAGTAACCGATATCTGTGAGCAAAGAGGTTGGAGATCGCATACCATGTAAACCTAGTTCTCTGGGATCCGGGAGGCAGGCATTTGAACCTTCATTTTGAACCTTTGATAACCCTTCTTCTCCAATATCATCCATTGCCCGCAATTGAATAAGTTGCATTGCCAACTTATGACATAAGTGTACTTCCTGAAAAAGGCGAAAGTAAATTATGCAAAATCACGTCAGCAGAGACCACGTTTTTGAAAAAGACGATGTCTTACAATCACTTCATTGTCTTCTCCATCTTATGAATATCCACAGATGATGTATGTAGAGGTAGATACATTAAAAAACCAAATCGCTAGGGGATACAGACAAGAGCATAACATTCATTCACATCGAGTGTAGGAATGACTTTCAAGGCACCACGTTTATGACCGGAGAGCTTTCTTGGAGGCACCGACCGATCAAAACACGGAAGTAGTCTGTCATTGTTTTGCCTGTTTTAATATCTTCGACTCGTATACTCCAAAACATTTAAATAACATCGATTAGACCATTTGTAGCCCAGTCTGCGACATGGAAGACCAGGAGATGCAGCTGAAAGTAAAACGAGGTAGTTAACTTGGAGAAATATTGTGTTTGTTAGTAATCATGCAGTTGTTGTCAAATGATTCATCAGACCATACATTTGCAAAAGAAAATGAATGGAAGTCCTAGTACTACTTCGTTAACTTTTCTAAATGTAAAACGAATACCTCTAATCTTTACAGTCTCCGACAAGTTCACGGAGAGCATGTACGTCCTGGCCAACGAGCCCTCAGTGGCCCTGTACAGGCTGCAGGAGCACGTCCGCAGGTCGCTGCCAGAGCTGGTGCAACATAAGGTAGGTTATGAATAATGGTACTTGTTTAACAGAGAAAACGCTGTCGGTAATACTACATTACATTTGACAGGCTTGATTTGTTTTCCCCTGGTGAATTATTAAAACAATATTTAATCAATTGTTCATATTTGGCTTATGCCCATAATTTACATTGAATACGTGCAGAATGCAATTACCAGTATTCATTGATCCATTTGAGGACGTTAAAGATCTTCCATTTGCCCACACAGACTGATATGCAAAGCTGGGAGGAGCAAAGTCAAGGAGCCATATACAGTGTGGAGTATGCATGCAGGTAAGAAGCGCATCCATACAGACCTTTTGTAATCATTCCAACCGCCCACTGACTAATGTAATCCTTGTGGATCTATTGATTTGCAGTGCAGTGAAGAGCATGGCCAACAGCACTGTGTATTTTAAAAGCATAGATGGCCTCCTCCGCCAAGCGATCAGCATGAAGGAGCAAATAAGCAACTCTCAAGGACGCAGGTAGGAGGCAGCAGAGAATTGTTCGAGACGTTCACTCTCCCATCAAAGCTCTTTTGTTTCAATGGGTTTTCTTTTCAATGATTTCTTATTGTCATAGAATGCTTTCCTTCAATCACCCATTCACTTTGTATTCCTTTTGTGTTCTTTGTCTGTTGATACAAACCTTATACTCACTTCCCTTTAAAAATTTGATTTATTCATTCTATTATTTTTGGTTTTACCCTTTGTTCCCGTTTCTTTTGCCCCGTGCATGTAGCTCACTTGATGTGATCCCCGCCCCCAGCCCCCCCGCCCCTTCTCCATCCTCCCAAACCATTCCCTCATGACCCCTGGATGCAGGTGTTAAAGGTCAGTGCCGAAGCTTTGAGAATTGGCCAATAAAACATGTACGATTCTCACCTTGAACGATGCACAACTTAATGGTGCTGGACATAACACTTTTATTTGGTTGATTTCATCAGCTAAATCAGGTAATCATCAGGTTAATATTTAGCTGCCCACTTTGGTTCCTAGGGTAACTGCAACAGATTGAATGCTAATAATTTGACTACAGGTTTTCCAACATTTTATTAACATTAAAAAAATTCGAAACAAAACTCTACACATCTGTGGCACTAGGTGGAAGTGGATTCTAAAATTGTGATCATCCAGATAAAACGGTACAAACTCTTGAGGTATCGGTCGACTCCATAATCTTAAAGTGATTATTTAATGATTAACAGCAGACAACAAAATCTTTCTTACGACTCAAATTGAGCTCCAACTACCCTTGAATTGAACACAACAAAGTTCACGATTGACTCTGTTCTCATGACGGCGGTCCGTATCGAGGCGACCCCCACGATGGCAGCCCATCGGGCGAAGCGTCATAAAGGTTGTCTCATCTCGGTTACAAAGTCCTGCGTTAATGCGGCCTGGCGCTCTCGACCAAACCGCACCGCGTCGGTCACACCAGCGTCGAGTCTTTCCCCTTGCGTGCCAGGACGCTCCTCATCTCGTTGTTGACCCCGTTCCACGGCTTGGTCGGGACCTGCAGCAGCTCGGCCGACAGGGTCCTGTGCATCCGGGAGCTGCTGCCGCCGCTGCTGTAGCCGTCCTTCTCCCCCCCGCTGTGGCCCTGGGACACCCGGGCCGGCGAGTACCGCTGAGCCGGGAGCGGCTCGTGCTGTTTCGGGGGCGGGCAGGGTGGGTAGGACGTCTGCCTCTGGAGCTCAGGCTGGCCAGGCTGGTGCATGCGCGGTTGGTCCACCCCCACTTTGAGCTCCACGGGCTGGGGGAAGGGGGCTCCGCCGAGGCCGCCGTGCTGGTTCTGGAACAGAGTGTCGAGCCGGGGGTTCTGGTCGTGGCCGGCGGTCTGGGAGGATTTCACCACAGAGTGGATGACCACGATCAGCAGGATCAGGATGCCCGAGGAGAGGACGCACGCGCTGGCGATGCCCGTCTCCACCTCGAACAACAGCAGCATGTAGAGGGACATGGCTGAGGGGAGGGAGAGCAAATACAGAGTAGAGACTTCTGATTTCAGGCGGTGAATGTCTGCTAATAAGTTAATGGGACACAGGGTTTTTATTTGTTTTAACCGCGTATTAGTGTTGAGGTTAACGTCGACCTTTTGGGATATTTTGCACGTTTTTGAGTATGAAAATAAAAGGTTTTGCTTTACGTTGTTCGGTTGACCCGTTCAGTGAGGAAATGTCCCCCATTACACAATAAAGTCACTTTGCATTCTGCCAGACAAATGGTCCTGAAATGCATTGTCACGCATGTGTTTGTCTCCAGGAAAAGGGGCGTGGAGCCGGGGGCGGGGAAAGAAGCGGGAGAGAAGCACGGCTCTGGGCAGTGAGCCGGCCCATTCAGCCGGCACTGTCACCCCTACAGACTCCCTCTCCCGCTCCAAGCTGATGGATGCTGGGGTGGGGTTAAAGTTCCAACCCCCTCCTCCTTCATTACGTTGAGCAACTTGCTGACCACACACACACACACACACACACACACACACACACACACACACACACACACACACACACACACACACACACACACACACACACACACACACACACACAGCTCAGTGGAATGGAGCCAATGCACTGCTGGACTCTGCTTTAAAACATTCGAGCAATGGACGCCACTCAAAGAAATCTTTGTTCACTGGGACACACTAGACACCGGTGGGGTTGGGGAGGGGGGGGAGGTAGAGTCGCCATTTTATTTGCTATTGAGAGGTTTGGTTACTTTTGGATGAGAAAACACTGCTGCTGCAGTTATGTGACGTTGGTTGTGAGAAGCCGATTGAAGTGTGTAAGCTTGCACTCAATGGAAATGTTTGTTAATTTAATGTCTGCTTTTTAATAAAAATGTAACGTGTCAAATTTGGAAGACTCATCTTATTATTATTATTATTATTATTATTTAGCATTATGATTGCTGCTTCCCTAGGCTTAACAGTTGCTTGGGAGGTACATGGTATAGAAACTTTCACCTCTTTTATTTAGAATGTTTGTTTATTTCCCTGAGAGTACGGAAGGCCCTTGAGGGGAAAATCCTCCAATGTTTCGGGGAGATTTTTTGCGTCTCCTTTCTTACCTGCCAGGTACACGGACACCCCGAGACAGAACAGTCCAATTGCCACATGCCGCACCGCTCTGCTCTCCAGCAGGAACCAGTCCGCTCTGTGGAAGCAAATAAGCTGCATGGGGCATTCTGTTCGCCGGGATTGAAGATTTAACAGATTTGAAATCAGTGATGCGATCAGTAAATTCGATGTGTTATGTGACTATGTTGAAACATCCATCAACTTTTTTTTTTGGGTTGAAAAGTTACTTCACATCAACACAAATATTTAGCACCTGTTGTGGCCATAATTCCATTTGATCACTGGTGCGATAGTGGAAGACTGAAACCAAACTGGGAAAGGGCCAGCGAGGGGCCGTGTGCTGGGAGTATAATGAGGGGAATGTCTTTGTTTAGACCAGATTCCGATGGAGTTTAGAGGTGGGGGGTTGCAGGCGAATGCCTCATCACCAGTATGTAGGCTACGCTTGAAAACAATTTAAAACAATAATCGGCCTAAAGTTTAACCGATAAACTCAGTCATGTTATAGCCTACTACATCTGGCACCGGCGGTTCAATAAATTCCTCGCAAAGGGTCAATTGAAGTGCTAAACACAACTTGTTAGGATAATCGGCCTGTGCTACAGGAGCGGTTACCTTTCTGTGTCTTGTTCTCCGCGGCATATCTCTGTTGAAAAGTAACTGTGAAGGAGACACACCACTACTGAGCTCAGGTTGAGGGTGAGCGACAACGCCGAGAGCACCGTGGACACAGGCAGTAGGACGTCCCAGACATGAGCTGGCACGATGGAGGTATCCCGGGGGGACTCCTTCACTGTCTTCTGCTGGGAGTGGAGCTGGAAGATCAGGATGACGGATAAAACGGACGCGAAAGCCGACAGAATTCCCAGGAGGGATAAAACGATGACAGAACGATGGCTGTAGCTGGGCGGCATTTTTACAGGCGACGAATCATCAGCAGCCAAAACTTTGATCCACAAGAACAAAAATAATTGGCAGAATAGAAACACCGACGCGAATCCCCCAGACACTACGCCTCGCCTCGAGGATTAATCCGTCCACGGGCAGCAGTTATTGCAGAATCCTTAAACCCTGAGGCGTGTGCGGCCCTGCAGGAATTTGCAGCGATTTGCTTGTTGTGGGAGCGCAATCACCGGCCGGACTGAGGCGAGCATGTGATGTGCTTTAAAATCCCCAGATTAAAAAGTTGCAACAACAATAGACTTCTCACTTGGGTTCTTGGAGACAATGAGTTGACCTGACCCACCGCAAGTCCCACATGCCTATGAAAACAAAAGGCTGTATTACAATTTTAAATTAAACAACACTTTGAATATACACATAGGCCCTATTCATGTAGCCTAATAAAATGCATATTTGTTGGCAAGGGCCCTACGTGTCTGCTACAATATTAATAATAAACAACTAATCAATAGACCCAATCATAATATAAGGATGATTTGAAGTCAATAATAAATAGGCTAAGTAATATATAATCAAACATTTATCAGACTGTATGGACATAGACGTTCATGTCCAGACGATGTAGCCATCCAATTTAGTATACAGCGAGATGCAAAAAGAAAAGCACTTGAATTGTTAAACAAAATAGTTTGCATCACTCAGTCACTCATGGCTTCTAACTCATCTGAACCCTGGTGCATCAGTTACCATGGAAACCAACAGATGTGCGTATTTCCCGCGCGTTGATTTTGTTGATTTATGCCTTTCTGCCGCAATTAACCAGGCGACATTGGATTTAATGAATGAAAACATCTATCCCCAGGAGGGCATTATGATTTCCACACAAACAAATAAACACTACACCGATGTGAAATACAGCAGTGCTAAACACACGCAAGAGAATAATAATAGGCCCACGACGACATTAGAACAAGACAAAAAGCATTGTAAACACAGTGATGATGAACACATATTCCTAAATATACATTCAATATACAACTTTGCAATTCTAATTTGTAGATATTTGTGGTCCTCTAGTATGTTGTTATTAATGGATTTAATTGTTGTGGGCCCGTTTGGTCAGCACAGCAGCGATCACTATGTCTCGAGGAGGTTAAGGTAGGCCTATAGGCTGGCCCAAACTTATCGCTTCTTCAGCCCGATGCTGTTGGGATGCTCTCACATACGAACACTGACTTGTGTGTTCTATTTCTGAATCTGACAGCTATACCACATTCTAATGAGGGCGACAGCGCCGAGCTGTTCAAAAAGCAGAAGTGAAACGTTTGAGGGGAAAAAAATTGGCAAAATGTGAAAACGTTCCAAACTCATTTCTATCTTGCTCTAACAATGCTTTTTTTTTGTTGTTGTTGTATTTCAATGAAAACGAGTTGCTGTCTTCATAGACCCTATGCTTATATAAGCTTATTATGATTAGGTCTTTCAACTGATCTATAAGCAACTTTTATTTTCAGACAAAAGGCTGTGATTTCAATATAGGAAAAACAATAACTTCAATAGCAGTGAGTAAGTTGTGAATGAACAGATCAAGGTTGTCTGAGGCAGGCAGGCTCTGAAGCAGACACACTCCAAGGTGTAGCTGCTGGGATGTTGCTGAACACTTGCATCAGATGCACCTTGGGTCTCCTTGTGACTGTACAAACTTAACATCTTTGAGTGCTGTTGATTTAGAGGTGTGTGTGCCTGTGTTTGTGTGTGTTTGCGTGTTTGTGCGTGTGAGTGTGTGCTCACATTTGAGTATGTGTGTGCACGTGTGTCATGTGAGTGTGTGTGTGTGTGTGTGTGTTTGAGTATGAGTGAGTACGTTTATGGTCCCACGTGTGTTGGTGTGTGTTTGTATGTGTGTGCATGCATGCATGGGTTCAAGTGCGTGTGCACATCCTTGTTTGTTTGTGCGGGTTTGTGTGTGTGTGTGTGTGTGTGTGTGTGTGTGTGTGTGTGTGCGTGTGTGTGTGCGTGTGTGTGTGTGTGTGTGTGTGTAAGAGAACGAGAGAGAGTTGATGTCTCTATGGCTGATTGTTGTATGTCATGTACTCCGTGGTCTGGTCTATTTTTAGCAGCTCTGAGTGCATGTGTCACATCCCAAGAATAGGCAGGAATCAGACAGCTCATGTAAGCCATTCATTTATTACAGCTAAGAATATCCGTCAAACTGACAGTATGTGGGTTTTCCCTCCGCTTCTCACCCGTGACTCGTGGAAGAAGTATGGATGCACATGTACTGTATGTGTACCCTCTGCATAAGCGAGGCTCATTTAGGGGGAGATTCAAGGCGTTCGTATACCTCTTGCGGACTGTATGTACCGTACTTGCGGTTGTCGGTCAATTATATTGACCGACAAATGCACCAGCGTTGCTTTTGAGTGTGGGGTTTATAGTATAGCATGAAACCACTGGATGTGGATTATTGATTTGTCATCAGTCTGAATGGAACAAGAGTGTAAATCAAAGGCAACGGTAGGCAAAAATAGCCACCCATCAAGGATGCTATCTATAGCACCTGCCGTTGATTCCCCCCTCCCACCCTGCGCGTTGGTGTTGTTTTACTGTAAGTGCCACTTTTATTCCCGGTCATTTATTCCCTTGCTTTTTACCTACTCACCACCGCCCCCCCCCCCCCCCCCCCCCCCCCCCTCCATCCCATCCCTCCATCTCTATTCTTAGGCTTCATTATTGATTCAGTCGTGTTAGTGCAGCTATTGAATGTATACAAAGGGTGATGGTGCATTGTTTAGTTGAATCGTACCAAAACGGATTGGGTCAGTTGACTTTGAACTGGTGGTCTGAAAGTACACCAATATTTTTCTATTTTCCCCAAAAGGATTTCACCTAATCGGCTGAATTATGTTAGTCTATCAACTATATATATATTATCAATCTTCAGACACATTTTTTAATCGTTTTTGAATATTGAGAGCACAATTCTATCTAAACATTCAGATACATTTCTTATGAAGGCTGATGAGGCTTCAATAATGTTTAAACATTTATATTGTCTCATTTATGGCACACCCATTTTCACTCAAACTCAAACTGTTTCTGGGTTGTAATAATTAAATAATAAGAACACTGTTGATACTCATGCCTACATAAAAAGTAAGAAAGAAAGCCCTCATCATGAATAACTTTTGGACGATTCATCTTCTTTCTTTATCTGATACAGCCTCGATGAGAACTTCAGTATCTATACAATATCTCCTGTGAATATATTAAGGAAGAATACTTAATTAAATAAGTATTAAATAATTTAACGTTTCTCCGAATATTTCAATGTAAAGTCCCTATATGTGGATGTTTGGAATGGAGGCGGACGGTTGTGTCGCTGTAACGAGCCAATGGCGTGGCAGAGGAGGCGGGCTCTGGAACTGGGCTGCAGTCCAGCTGTTGCTGCTGCTGCTGCCGCGCGCTCGTTTGGAGAGAGGAGCGCTCCGACCCCTCGCGCGCATCAGGTGAACATATCCTCATCTTTCACTAACGGGTCCAATTAAAAAGACGAGAACCGGGAGGGAGAAAAACAATCGGAAAAGAGAATTCCTCATCCTTTTCGTGTGACAATAAGACAAACGAAGAGTTGAGTCTAAAAAAGACCAGAGGATCGACGTCAAATTACAGGTGAGATCCATTTTTTTGTGTTTATTACAGTCACCTATTGCAGTTTATTATGTTAATAATCAATTCAAGTCAAGGTTGTTCACTTTTTGTTTTCCGTGGTGTTAACATGCATGTGCTATTGAAAGTAACACATCATTGAAGTTAATTTAGTCAAGGATGCTTGGTAACTTGGGGACAGATTGGCTATTCTTAGCGAAACTATTTTGAATGACGTCAGCAATTTATTAATTATCTGCAAATATCTCAAAGCAGTGTATTTTTAACATTTAATTTATTGTGCTAAATACGCACTCAAGTCAACAATATTGCCTATTTTGGCTCAGACACAGCAAGTGTATCAGAATGGGAACCGGACACTAACACGAATTGCTTTAAGATAGTCTGCCCTCTCAACAGGACAGCTCATCTCGGAGAGAAGCAATTATTTTACACAATGTCAACATGCATGCATAAATGTCTCACTATAGTTTCTATTTTGCTATGAAGTTTAAAACAAAGAGGCAGAAAACAAGCAGACCTACAGACAGAAAGACATACAGACACACGGACAGAAAGACGGACAGACAGTCAGACAGACATGCCGTGGTGGATGAGCTTACTTTGAAATAGAGTCAGTAACTGAATACATAAACACAAAACATACAGGGCATCTAGATAACGCAGGCATGAAATAAGCAAATGGGACCATTGACAGGAATATAAGTTAAAATGATTCATGCTTGCCAACTTGCTTGGCTGAGTGCCACGTCAATAACATGTACATGACCAGATTCATGACTATAGTCTTGATGACAAATGCACGCAAGAGACAATGGGTCTGATGCAGGGAAATGCTGGATTTATTCTGGGAAACGTCAGTATATTGTCCTTTGACGCTTGAATAAAACCTACTTTTTATAGAATGATCAGGTGTTCCACTCGTGTCTATGCTGCGGTCCTGGCGCCATCACAAACATGAGGGCAATTCAATTATCCCCTGTTAAAATTAGAGAAATATCCACACACCACTGCTCTTCAAAGACTCAGCAAACCATGAACTGTCTGACCTCGAGGATGAGAGAGACACATAGAGAGAGGATGACAGAGAGGGAGTCTGACAGAAAGACAGAGAGAGAGAGAGTCTCACATAGTCATCCTCCTGAATTTAAATTGTTGAAGACTGTTAAGGCGGGTGAGCAAATAAATCCTCAACAGTTTATTTTATAGTAATATATTATAATATTTTGGGCTATTTTACTCTGAAGTAATATTGTGTAGTGTTACATTGTTCGTGTTCCTTGTAACGTCGTCCTATTTTAAAAAAACAGGAAACTAAAAGGTTTACGTTCAAATCTCTGTACCAGAGTATGACGTATTTCATGGAGATATGATTATGCTCCATCTCTGGGGGTCTTGGTTGTATTTCTGCTGCGAACAAAGGTGATGAGACTCTGAACGGCACTGAGCATTAGTCAGGTGACGGCCATGTCCCCAGAGATCAGCCACTAGCTTATACTGCTTCATCATGGCTACAAACTCATCTTATCCAGACTTTAAATTTAAAAAATGTATTTCATTTGATGGACTTTTATCCATATCCATATATTTACAGGACACAAGAAACATAATGACTGATCAAAGGAAATGCTACATTGATTGACGCACGATTTACAAAAACACATTTTCGTACCCCATTACATCACGTTGTTTGACAATATAAAGCAATCCCCATCAAACAATACGTTAATGTAGACACAAAGCTATTTTTAAGGGGGTCTTATTGACAGGCCACACATCATCCATTGGTTCAGTGTTCCCAATGGAGAACATCAACATTTTAACCCGTGCTGAGGGTGTATCAAACCCGCAGCATCGCAGTGGACGGTGTCAGCATGACAGAACTGTAGCAATGGCTAAACATCTCTGCGGCTTCTCACTAGCAACATCGCCGTCCATAACTCCTGTTGTTTGTGTGTCAGCGCGAGCTGCGTGTTGTCACAGGGCCGTCCCCGGTGGACACAGGGAACGATCCGGCTCCTCGGGGATCACAAGGCGAGCGGGGGGATCTCTGCCTTAAGTGGCCACACTACTGTTTGTGTGTGTTTTGGTTTTTCCACCTCTGGGAAGGGGCCTTCAGGTGGCTGGGGACGTATTACCCTATAGAAACAGCAGGCCCCCGGGCGGCGGGAGAGGTGTGTGAATGTGTGCAACGATTGCCTTATTACAGGATGTGTGGCTATGATTCTACCATCGATTGCCAGTCTTGATCCCCAACGTGCAGGGAGACCCGACGCGTGACAGAGGGGAGAGAAGGGGTTGGTCTGCAGACGCCGGTGAGCGTATCAGGGTGACGTGAGGTCAGGTCCCCCTGACGGATCTCCCGCGGCAAAGGGCGTATGGACACGGCGTTCTATCCTGTGACAAACTCAACTGTGCGTGTTCTCTGCTACTTCTTTGTGTTAAGATGGAGCGCAAGAACCGCAGAGTCTTGACGCCAGCCCATTGGTTGGGAGTGCATCTATATCTGACCTGGTATCCAGACAGTGACTTGTCGGCTGATGGCGATGCTAGTTTGGCCTGTGTGGGAAAGGAACTCCGTTAAGAGACATAAAGATCTTTCAGCACTTGTGTTCTCCTTTTTTTTTTTTCTGTTTTTTTCTTTTGCGCATATCTCCCAGTTCCATCTCCTCAAGACCAACACTTAGTGCTGTGTGTAGCGAGAATCCAGAATGGGTGTGTTTTCTCACCTCGGTCGGCGAGCGGTGGCGCCGTTTCAAGGAACAGACGCGGAAAATGGTTCAAGCTACGCCTCCTTTTTCAATTAGAAAGAAATTAAACGATTATTAATAACACAATGATCAATTATCTATATATATAGTCATATTAGATGTAATAATTTAATAATTTATAATACTACTACTTACAATAATTATTAAAAAAAAAAAAAGTATCCACAGATACACTGTGAATACCCAAGTATAATACTACTTCTACTACTTCTAATACTACTTCTACAACTACTTCCAATAATCATTACAACGTTTCATGACTTCATTCGTTTATGAGGGCGTCTGTGGATGATAACAGGGTCGACGCTGTCCTTGCACCCTTCGTATGGGGGGGCCCGACATGGGGCAATATTAGTACTTTATAAGGTAAAACCAGAGTCTACGGGGGGGCGGAATCCCGTTGAAAGGGCCCAGATGTCTGTGCGGCGAGTGTGGGCCGGGGGGTGGCCGGGCACTCTGGGGGTCATGGGAAGACGGACGCGACATCCTCCCCTCTGCCACCACCAGTAGGTCAGGGAGCTAAATATAGACCCGGGTCGCTGGTGTGCTCCGTAGAAGAGGGGAAAACCACAGAAAACTCTCTCCGTCTCGAATACCGTGCACACAGTTCGGTCAGACCCCCACTTGACTTATAGCATTCAGACTGCCCGGGGAATGTAGAGAATCGAGGAAGGGCGGAAAAAGGGAAAGGTTCATAAATTAGCCTCCGTTGTTTTATTTATATGATAGTCTTTATTGTCAATTTGGGGCCATTTAGTTTGCCAACAGTAGTCAACACAGCCAATAAACATCATAAAATAAATAAAAAATCATAAAAACATAAATACATATCACATGTAGTCGATGTCATCCTGACAGTGTGTGTGCAATAGCAGCTAGGCCTAAAGCTCGTTAAAAAACCAAACAGCTAAGGGAACAAATGTTCTCAGATATCTATTGGATTTGGCCCTTGAGTTGTATTGAGTTGTACTTGACTTCATGTCATGGAGTACAAGAACCAGTGCATTCCCATCCCCACCTCACGGGAGCTAGGTTCTCCGCTGAATGCTATCTCTGTGGCGTGACATGCTCCCCTCTCTCCTTAACTGTGTCACACGGGCCGTTCTGTGATCACTGATAGGTGATTACAGAAAGCTATAGCTTTCTGCTAAATCTTAAATACATTGCACTTTCTAAAAAGCTTTTTTAACTTTGCCATTATTTTCTATTTTAATACTAAAATGCCTTTTTAACTTTCTATTTTTTGCATATGTTTTTCTTTTACTTACCTATTATTTTATTTTATTGTATGACAATGTTTATATGTGAAGCACTTTGAGTCTGCCTTGTGTATGAAAAGTGCTATATAAATAAAGTTGCCTTGCCTTGCCTTGCCTTGAATGACTTACAATGGCAAATAAGTGAGGCTCTTTTGTACATGCATGACTGCATCCGCCGCAACACCACCCCTTACCCACATATCTGTGTCTCTGACCTGGCAGAAACATGGGAGAGGAGTGGGTGGTTGTCTTAAACTTTCAACCGTTCCCGTCGTCTCTTTCAGAAACCAAAACATTATTTTTTTCCCACTTCCACTGCACTATCAGTTTATATTTTTTTCTTCAACATGGCTGCTTCTACCTTTAAAAGGAGCTACTGTGTGTATTTTTAACCCCGCCTCTCCCCCCCCCCCCACCCTCCAAGTCCCCCGAGGGCCTGGGTGGGGTGGCTCAGAGCCGCGGCGGTGCTGGCCTTGGGGTAACCCAGACGGCGGGGGGGGGGGGGGGGGGGGGGGGGGGGGGGGGGGGTGGGTGCTAGGGGGCCCATAGCGTTAGGCTGTGAGGACTGCTGGCCAGGATGGGGGCCAAACTAACTTTAGACCCCGCTGCTCCAGGTTGGTAAAAATAAACCCCAGCCCAGAGAGGGAGAGGCTGTGACTGAAGTGACCAAGCGAAGAATGCACTTATTTTGAAATTTCGTTTCACACATGTTTTCTTTTTTATTACTATAATATGACGCATGATTTAAGATTATCAGTGCTGTGTTGGTAATGGCTATAAATGAAGCAACATTGTAAGATAAAATACAGTGACAATCTTCATTAAAGATTGTAGCTAGAATGATAAAACAAGTAATTCAAATTAAACATATGTTTAATTACGTTTACCCTAAGTAGGCCCAAAGTGGAAGATCTTAAATTCCAGGAATTTTTTTCATGTGACTGAATGTTAAATGCAGTAGTAAATATTTGCATAATTGAATATAATAATGTCTAACAACTTCTGTTTATTTTGTTGTACCTCTTTTTACAGTCTTGATAGTTTAAAAGCTTGACAAGATGGGGCGAAAGAAAATTCAAATTTCTCGCATTTTGGACCAGAGAAATAGACAGGTAGGCACAAATGAAGCACAACTGTTACACTTAACATTTGAGTTCAACATAGCATTAATTGTCATATTTTATATGAATACAGCTAGTGTCTTTCATGATTGGGTTTATTAATTACCTTAGCTGATTAACATTATGGCATTCGACCCCATGCAGACCTTCTTTTCGCATCTCACGACATCGATTGCTTTACATGGTCAGCTCCATCTATATATATATTTATATTTATATATGTATATATATATATATACTTCTCTTAATAGTGTTGGGGGATTTGTCTCAGATGAGGTAAAACTATAACTAATAGTTAATAAACCTAAGAGAGAAACATAAAAGATACATTTACAAATATTTGTATTATGTTTTGTCCTAGTTTGTTGTAAAAAATCTGCTCCAAAAAAAAGTTACAAGAGAGATATGTACAACAAAACCCAACATATATCGACATCATAACACAATTAACATCACCCTTTATTGTGAGTGACAGCTTCACGAGACAATCGCCTTCTTCTGGCCCGCAGGTGACCTTCACCAAGCGCAAGTTCGGCCTGATGAAGAAGGCGTACGAGCTGAGCGTGCTGTGTGACTGCGAGATCGCCCTGATCATCTTCAACAGCACCAACCGCCTCTTCCAGTACGCCAGCACCGACATGGACAAGGTGCTGCTGAAATACACTGAGTACAGCGAGCCTCACGAGAGTCGCACCAACACAGACATCCTGGAGGTAAAGCCGCCCTCCAGAACGACGTTTAGATGAATGAAAGCATCTTACGAAGCGACCATGACAGCTAACCATCCCAGCGAGGGTTGACCCCCTGACCCTAACGCCATCCATGCAATAGTGGAGCCTCGTAGTGGTTGATAACCTGACCTTTAGGATGGCTTCTTTCGGGCACGACTTGCAGTGAATTGGAACCCGTGTCGTGGATCAGGGGGTTTACAGGACAGGGGGGCAGGCCTCTTGCGCACGGACGCCTTTAATGGACGTGGCGTTCGGAGGCGGAAGCTTTCAGCTGGGAGAGGAACGCCTGTTAGCCACTAACCAGCCCTTCTCAAACAGCCTTCAGCCAGGGCCCAGTGGAGCCCGGGCCCTGGCCTCTTAGACCTCCATAAATAAGCCAGAATACTTACAGAACTTGATTGACAAATGAACATGCATTACTGAATCAAGTGGCGATGTGACGTGTGTTGTACAGTAGGGATGTTCCTAGAACCAAGTGTCAACAAGCACTAACACTTTGATAAGGATAACCCATTCCCTGTATACAACAAAGATAGGTATGATTAGGTGCTACACAAAAGTACTATAACTAAGTACGACACACAATAAGTGCGCACCTTAAGTGGCAGGACGAACCAGACCCAATAAGTAGGGGGGGTGGGAGGGGGTGGCTACGCAGTGTTGAGGTGAACTCTGAACAATCAATCGATTAACCCTTAACATTCTGGTAGTAGCAGCTACTCTGCGGCCCAGTACTGCAGCCCAACCCCTGCTTTCACCCGGCGCTGCACCGGCCCGTCCTCTGTGGTGTGTCTGTAAGCGTCGTTCTGTTGATGCCCCCCCCCCTATGACAGACGCTGCGTCGGAAAGGCCTGGGCCTGGAAGCGGCGGAGCTGGAGAGCGAGGAGAGTGTGCAGGCGGCGTCGGTCGGCGCAGAGAAATACCCCCTGAGCGAGGGCATGGACCTGTCTGTGTCACGCCAGCGGTACTTTGTGAGTCAAAACGCACTTCTGCAAAAAAAGAAAAAATGACACATGCCCACAAACACATACACACTCGCGAGCGCACACACACACACACATTTGTGAGCGCGCACATGCATGCCCGCGGATGCACACACTAACACGGACACAAACTTTTGAACGCCACAAATGGGAAGAAGCTTTTATCACTTATAAATAATAAATAAATATGTTTCGATCCATATCGGCTCTGTTAACCTCAGTCTAAGTAGCTCCTGAATCCTAGAGAGCACCTGCCATGTTGTTAACCGTACTGGATAAAAGTCAAAGGAGGCTTACTGGTTTGTTTGGTCTCCCCAGTCCCCCTCCCTGCTGACTCAGGAGTCCCAGTTCCTGTTGTCGGGAGGCTGTGAGAACGGCTTCTCCAACGCCTCCAGCATGGGCCTGTCCCACAGACCCCAAGACTTCAAGCCCCTAGGCCCCAGGCCCACCTCCGCCGGCCCCGCCGGCCCCCACCCACACACCACCTTCATGGCCCCCCAACCAGGTGAGACCCCCCCCCCCAAGCCTCTATGACATAACTGCTAATGCATAAAAAAAAAATGAATGGCCGAATAATACAACTTTACATTTTTGGAAACTAAGATTTGGGGCATTTGAAACGTGAGGTCAATGAGAAATAGAGAAATAGATATCTGCATCAACTGATAAGCAAGCTGTTAACTCACAGGATCTATGTGTGTCTGTGTGTGTGTTTGTGTGTGTGTGTGTGTGTGTGTGTGTGTGTGTGTGTGTGTGTGTGTGTGTGTGTGTGTGTGTGTGTGTGTGTGTGTGTGTGTGTGTCTGTGTCTGTGTGTGTGTCTGTGTGTGTTTGTTGGGCATTTTGGGCATGGGGTTTTGTGAAACCTACTCAGCAATCAGTTCTGTGGTTTTTGCACAGAACTGTATAGCACCTGCTACTGCGCCTCTCCTCACTAGAACTATAAGTAGACGTGTGGTGTGGCCTGAAGCTGTGGTCAATTGACTCTTAGCAGCCATAGATAAGAAACAGCGTGGTCTTCTCCATGGATTCTTTATTGGTCTTCAATCCCAGGCGCATTTGTTCAGCTCTTCAAATCATTTGATCATCTACTACATTAAATGAATATTATTGTAACTACAATACTAATATTAAACTAACGAACGAAACGCCAGATGTCCAACAGAGATGAGATCTGACGGTCAGCCCAAAAGGAGAAGTCGTGTTTCGCTGCAGATGGAGGGAGAGACGGGAGGGCGGTGTGTGTGTGTGTGTGTGTGTGGTGTGATTGTGTGTGTGTGTGTGTGTGTGTGTGAGTGAGTGTGTGTGTGTGCATGTGCAGAAAGAGAAGGGAAACAAACGTCCTGGTAACCACAGGCTCGTCTCTCACTTCCTGCCTCCCTCCTCTCATCTTTAGGTGGGGGCTACTCCCATGTGTTCTCCCATGGCAACCTGCAGGCCAGGCCCCGGGAGGCCAAGAGCCCCCCCGTCCAGGTGCACCTGGGAGAGGGTGCCCGCGGTGACGGCGGCGGTGGCGGCCTGGGGCACATGGGCGGGGCTCGAACAAACCTCAGCTCGTCGGTGAGACCCTCGCTCCTTTCAGTGGTGCGGCGACAGCTGGCAAAAAAAAACAACAACGCCTAAGGACTTCTGCGTCTGAAGACCGACGGGACTATTTATACCGTTTGGTCGATGCTCATATCCAAAGAGAATCTGGATGGAGTTCTTTCAGATACATAATTTCATATGTCATTAAGGAACATTAAGGGCCTTTGGGTTTGTTGTACTCAAGGATAGCCTAGGGAAGTAGGCTGCAGACACCAGGGGAATCGAACCAAGGACCTCTTTGGAGAGTCTGGGAGTCCAACACACACGCCACTATCTATACTATATCGGGCCCAAGGATAGTGCTCATGGTGCTTACAAAATACATACCTTCGATAAACTGTACATACCTAACCATAGCCACATCATATATTATGTCCCTTCTACCAGGGCGAAATGCAGCTCTTCTACACACCCCTCCTCGCTGACCGGGTTCCTATTCCTTCTCCTCGTCCGTCTGCACATCCCGCCGTGTTTACTTAGCATTTGCAGCTTAGGCGCAGCTCTCGTTGTGCCCGACTGCCATCATACCATTTGCACAGCTCTATCATAAATAACTCCCATGGATTCTACCTCAACCAATATATTTTGTGCTGCCGTTATTGTATTCTTAGTGTTGTGCTTTATTATATACTCCCCGCTTCACATTTCTTTCATCAATATAAATTGTTGCTGTTGTTGTTGTTCTTCTTCTCCAATTTTCTTTCAGAGAGGCTTTTTGTACCAGGGCTTGCATGCCGGCAACTCCATGGTGTCCATGGGCAAGGCAGGGCTGCTGAGCCACAGCCTGGGTGCGTACGGCCTCCCCTCCCCCGGACACTCCGCCATGCAGACCGGTACGTCCGCCCACGTGCCCCCTTCAGCGCAAGAGTCTGTTCAAAACGTCAAAGCGGCCGGTGTTACAACACGGTGTATTGTAACACTGATTTCGTCTGAAGAAGCGAGTGCTTTTGCTCGCGGCGTGTGCTGATCTTCTGCCTGTGCCGTGTGCTCCCCCCCCCAGAGTACCACAGCCCCAGTGGGTTCCCCCACCCGGCGAGTATGCAGCGGGGGACCCTGCACGGCTGGCAGAGCATGCAGCAGCCCCTGCAGGAGTCCACAGGGCTTCACGTCAGCCCAGGGTAAGAGCTCGGATACCCCGGAGAAGAGGTGCAGAGAACATGCAGAGAACATGCATACAACATGCATGCAAAACATATTGATAAAATATAGAAAACATGTCGAAAATACATGGAAAACATGTAGAAAATACATAGAAAACACATAGAAAGTTTAGAAACCATGTAGAAAACAGATAGAAAATACGTGGATAAAACATGTTCATTTGCATCTGCGTGCCCCTGGAGAACCCTCTGTCTCCCTCTGTGGGTTGCATTAGGTATTGTGTGACATTATGGATTATTATCATTTCGTGATGAAGGTTTTTTTTCTCTGACAGTGGCCCTGTCTTGCTGGGGTGGTGGAGCCTGGCTTTAACACTGGGTGTTGGGTTTGGTGCCCACTCCCAGGGTATTGCTATGCTTTGGAAGCAAGCGACCACCAGATGGCCTGTTGAGGCATAGATTTACTAGGTGACCTACAGGGGGCGATATAAATCAGGCTGATACAGGAATCAGAGTGAATGAAGCAGAAATCAAGTGATCAAGTTCACTATTTATAGCAACGAGACGCTCACACCAGACGGTCCAGTTTTAAAGCTATCCTTTTCCTTGAATCAACATCAACTTTTATGTGTATCCTTCCCAGACTCTCGGATGGAGGGTGCTACTTCCCCTCCCAGAACTCCGTCCAGACCTCCCCCCCTATGCTCTCCCTGAACCTCAGCATCAAGTCGGAGCGCACCTCTCCGGAGCACAGCTCCTCCTCCCCCACCTCCCCGGCCCTCCAGCACCACTTCGGGCAGCCGTCCCCCGCGGGCGGCTCCGCCTGCCACAGCCCGCCGGAGGCCTACGGGGCCGGCGACGGAAAGGAATTTCCCAGAGGTGGATACCCAGAGGTCGGCCGGCAACTGGGAGACGAGGGGAAAGAGATGCCGTTTCCCCGGCAACTAGTGACCACGGACGGCTGGCCGAGATAGCGGCGGCCGTAGGAAACAGCACCATCACATTCGGCCCAGGTCTGAAGCACACACACACACACACACACACACACACACACACACACACGCACATGCACATGCACATACACACACACACGTGCACGCACACACATGAACATGCAGGCACATACACAAGCGTATGCGCTTGCAGGCACACATGCGAGCCCAGCACACACACCCCCAGACCCCCACACACGCACACACGCATGCACAGGCACACGCACACACACACACACACACACACACACACACACACACACACACACACACACACACACACACACACACACACACACACACACACACGCACACACACACACACGCACAGAGCAGTAGAGCAGGTCTCTGTTGGTTCATAAACAACTTTAAGTGCATCTCTGATTAACCCGGAGGTGGTGCATGGAAGCAAGTGTTTTTGTTTGGTTTGGCTTCGGGTTTTATGAGTCAAAATTCATTGTATTTTCTTTTTATATACAAGTTATATTGCGAGCACCACAGGAACAGCAAAGCCAAACCCGGGGGATGTTTTGGTTTATGCGTTGCTCGATCAAATAAAAACAAGGAGAAAGCTTTTTATGCTGTGGCCATTCAAACACTGATTCAAAACAATAGGTGGAAACGACTGGGAGGTAGAGTGGAAACCAGAATGAGACAAATGATCAGTCGCAGGATCCTGGTCATCTATATATAGTTTGATGAGTCTCATCTATTTATAGTTTACACGCCTTAAGTTCTTTTTACTTCAAACAAACAACTATAATGATAGAAAACGTGGACATTGATTACAGTTTGTATTTGGAGAATTAAGATAAAAGTGCCTTTATTAAGCATAATCAGACCTTTTTGTTCATTGATGTGTCATCCAGATGGTTTTTATTTTTAATTTTCCCCTTTCAATTAAAAGGTTGTTTGGATACAACTAAAGCATTGATAATATATACATATCTGGTCACATGTATATTGATTTGTATATTTTGTGTTCAATTT
This sequence comes from Gadus chalcogrammus, assembly GCF_026213295.1. Taxonomy (NCBI): domain Eukaryota; kingdom Metazoa; phylum Chordata; class Actinopteri; order Gadiformes; family Gadidae; genus Gadus; species Gadus chalcogrammus. The sequence continues at coordinate 29,823,766 of NC_079423.1, forward strand.
GATACAATGAATGTATTTGACATACAAATGTTTGCCCTTTATTGATTTTGCCAAGCCCCTTGATGATATATGATCATTTTTAACTAGCTACAGCTTTAATTGTCTTTTATCTCAATATATGCTATGCTAGAGGTGTGTGTCTTTTTGTTTTGGGTGAAAAAAATATATCTTTCGTTTTTTGGTTTTATAATGAACAGATCTAAAAATATGATATCATATGATGCATTACGATATGCGCTAGTTTGGTAAATTGGAGATCTTAATTTGCCCAATGAGTTTGTATGTGTGTGTGAGCCTGTGATTATTATTTTTTCAGCTTGATTTTACCAAGAGAGCCTTTTGAGATGAATTCTGATTATTCTAATACAATTTAATTTACGTGCGTTGCCCACACGGGGGCGTCCTAGTTAATGTTATGCTTGCTGAAAGGAGAAAACGGGAACAGAAAATATGGCCTTGATCGTGTGTGCAGTTCTGCCTTGACAGAAGGACCCAGGAAAATACATTTCAACCAGATACTATCAAGAAGAACACTTTATTTGATTTCTGCATGAACAACAATGTTTAACTTGGATTCAGATAGCTGTAGAGAGCTGAAACCTCGACAAGTCAGACTTGAACCTAAAAAGGATTTGCAATCCTTGAAAAGGATTTTGAAGTGTAATTATGTTGTGCCTTCTTTAAAATAAACGCAGTTTGATTTGTACACTTGTTTTGACTGACGTTTGTGATTCAGTGGTCTACTTTACAACACATATTTTAGACTGCTAAAAGGCCTACTGTTCAGATCTGTTTGTATTTTGAACACACAGGCTACACAGGAACAAACATCAGCCACTTAAAAACCTTGGTCTCTTCAAAAAGACTGGACTTATTTCATGTCATCATATTCCGCTTTCTCACAAACTACCATTCGTCTTTGTTCACAGTGGGGTGTCTAACCGGTGGGTCATTTTGCTGAAAACGTTCCTCCATTTTGTTTGGTTCCGTTAAATCTTGACAAACCAATGAGGATACACTTTGAAACCGGAACCAGGGCTCACACTCAGACAGGGGCCCTCAGACAGGGGCCCTCAGACAGGGGCCCCCCAGCCGTAAGTGTAGAGGAGGTCCCACAGGGGTCACGTCTGGTCTGGTCCCCTGGGGGCTAGAGGTCCAGTCTAGGAGGCCATGTCTGGGGTCCACATCACACACACACACACAGACACACACACGCACACACGCACGCACACTCTCTCCCTCTCTCTCTCTCTCTTTCACACACACACACACACTCTCTCTCTCTCTCTCTGTCTCTCTGTCTCTCTGTCTCTCTCTCTGTCTGTCTGTCTGTCTGTCTGTCTGTCTGTCTGTCTGTCTGTCTGTCTGTCTGTCTGTCTGTCTGTCTGTCTGTCTGTCTGTCTGTCTGTCTGTCTGTCTGTCTGTCTGTCTGTCTGTCTGTCTGTCTGTCTGTCTGTCTGTCTCTCTCTCTCTCTCTCTCTCTCTCTCTCTCTCTCTCTCTCTCTCTCTCTCTCTCTCTCTCTCTCTCTCTCTCTCTCTCTCTCTCTCTCTCTCTCTCTCTCTCTCTCTCTCTCTCTCTCTCTCTCTCTCTCTCTCTCTCTCTCTCGTCCCCATAGAGACTGCATGGTGGTATGTTTCCCTTGCCGGCTGCAGACCACAGAGCAGACTGGGCTGGCCTCGGCCTCCAGTGTGGGTACATGATTCATGAGATTTAATGGACGGGTCAGCACTGTCACCCTCCACTTCATTCGGCCTGACTGTCTCCCACAACCAGAGAGCCTGATCGTTAAAACAATACATTCACACATTGTTTCTGCATTGCACAAAGCTCTATGTTTTATGGGCATTTGAGGCAGGTTGGTTCACAGACAAAATACTGATTTACAGAAAGCGTTTAAGTTTCATGTCGAAAAAGGATAGTATTTTTCCATCTATAGGTATAATATTACAGATATTGTATATTGTCATTCAAAAACAAACGTCAAAAAAACCTATATGATCTGCAACAGAACCACGTATCGCTTGTCGCCGTACAAGTATTTTTAATTTCTCTGCAGATTGTTGTTAGACTTTGCCAGCAGTCTTTTGTACTAAATTGGTAGCGCATTACATTTCCTAACTTCCATTTAGCCGTAGAGATATATTCTCTATGTCTTGGGTTATGTTTGATCCTGGAAGTCAAACAATATCATTAATTTTACATAATAATAGCTATGTCAGGCAAAGACCCCCACCCTGCCCAACTGCCACATAAAACAGGACTTGAAATGAAGACAACATGCTCAGGCTTGCAAACCTCGGAAAGATGATTGTCGGATATGGTTCTTAATCCAGGGTTGTTCTGTAATGTTGACTAGCTGCTGATGAATTCAATGCATTGTTATACATCAAAGCATTTTTAAGGTCTCGTTTAAAACAGCTTTGAAGTCAGACAAATAGTTGGCTATGAAACATGTGTCTACAGATTCAGACGTACACTTTTTTTTTGGGGGGGGGGAGGGGTTGGTAGATCAGAAATTACAATCCATCACCATCTTGGACCTGCTCCCCAAATGTCTCATAGGGAATGAGTTTAGAGCAATTATCAGAAGAGGGGAACCAACGGCTGCTGGTCTGAGACCACGGCCCAGAGCGACGGCTAGACGCTATTGTCATGCATGCGTCTTTTGTCCAATGAAGTGGCGGCGATGAGGGAAGAAAGCCCCTTCATCATCATCATTCATGGTTCCCACGCTACCCGCCGGCAGCCAAGGGGAAGAGAGGAACCCAGGAGACCCAAGACCAGACACGAGATGGGAAAATACTAGTAAATACTTTATTTAAGTCACACAAAAATAAAAACAAATCATACAAAACGTCACAAATGTGTTTTCAGCCAAAAGCACACACACACTCGCACACACACACCATGCACTTAAAAAAACGCTTAAATTGATGTAAAAGTGTTTATTTTCCCGTCACAGTTTAGCACGATTTAACTAACATTCCGTCTCAGTCAAGAGAAAAATCACACAGAAACGAATCTAACAGAACACGCAAATGTACCGCAAAATGATATCCAGTAGCATTTCAAAATAACAAAAAGGTTATTTGCTGCAGTATAAATATATAAATAAACCATTTCCTCCATTTTTAAATCCATATCAGACGTTAACCGATTCATAAGAAAAAAATTCTGTTTAGGGAGTGTGTTGCAATACACATTTAAAAGTAAAACGTGTGCCATTCAAAAACGTAAAAAGGTAGCAAAACAACGCATCAAATAAGCTGAGCGAATGGGTTTAAGGAGACCAAAACACTTGAGACCTTTCATTCCAAAACGATATGAAACAGAAAGGACGGTGGTAACCCACATCATTTAGAATCCCTGAGATCCCAGGCACTTAAGAAGTCAAAGAGTGAACCCTTGCATTGGACAGGCCCATTTGCTTCATAATACTTTTGTTATTAGGCAAAAAATGATATTTAGTAGCTTGGATTAATAGGACAGCCACATCCACCATTTCGATCAGACTCCTGCTGTGGTCTGCTGTGTGTGACGGCGCAAGCTGTGACTGAAGCTGATGGCTGCTTCGTGATTAGTGTGGTACGGCAATACAACCTAAACTAAAAGCTTTCGAGCACTCATGAAATCGGTGTCATATCGGGACACGAAATCCCTCAAAAATAGACTTTTAAAATGTACAAAGGAGGCAAAGTAGGACATCTTACTTTGCCACACGCTAAATCTCTATGCAGCATCTAACGGTTAGCGGTCGGCTAACACTGGCATAGGAACATCTGAAACATAAACATGCCGCTCCATAGCAGCGGAAACGACCTTTTCTCTATGGTTAATCCTCGCTGGTGGACCCAGGGGCTGAAGGGAAACCAAAAGCCAATGTGTCCGGGACATGCCAACGACGCACACACACACACACACACACGTGCTCCAGAGGGGCGTGTCTTCCAGGAGGCATGTCCTCTAGTGGGGGCGTGTCCTCCGGGGGGTGTGGCCCTCAGGGGGTGGGCGTGGCTCCTCAGTTCTGCATGAGGTACTGGTGGAAGTAGATGCCGAACAGGGAGCTGATGACCTGGCAGGCGGCCGTCCACCAGGTGAGGAAGGCGAAGAAGCCCCTGAAGAAGAGGGGCGTGAGCACCGTGCGCAGCGCGGCGAAGGCCTCCGTCAGCCGGGCCACCGTGGCCTGGATGTCCTCCTCCGGGTCCTCGGCCCCGTCCTCGTCGTCCTCCAGGCCCACCACCGGCAGCACGGGGGCGGGGGTGGGGATGAAGAGGGCGGGGGTGACCCCGGGGGTCTGGTCGGGGTACAGCCCCCAGGAGAACTCGCCTAGGGGAGGGGAGGGGGGAACCGACCAGATCAAGGGTTGGTTCAGGTAGAAAGGGCTTCGTAGGGTTGAGTACTTGAGACCTTCACAATACACGTTCGGTATGTACGCTTTGATAAGAGATTACGAGTAAAGCTCCGACATCTTTGATAGGGGAGGGCTTTAAAATGCACGTGCCCGCTATAATATTCTATCTTCCCTCATTTACTAATATTCACAAACGACAATTTTCCGAAATACAATATTTCCACGTCATCGATATCAGACCGTCATGCGACAGTCTGATGGTTCGGTGTGAGGGGCTTGGGGAGGGGAGCGGTCGGTCTTACCCAGGGCCTTGAAGGCCAGCGTGGAGAAGAGTATGATCAGGATGGGGATGAGGTACTGCAGGGTGACCACCGTCAGGTAGCAGGACACGCGGGTCACCTGAGAGCAAACGCAATCGTTCGGGTCACTTTTATGATTTTTTTTTCCCCCGTCTGGATCGATCGGTCGCCCAGCCTACCCAGTGGACTGTAGCAAACACTGCTTATCTTTCCATCATACATCTAGGTGGACACACCCACTCATGACGTCACTAAGGCATAGGGAAGGGGAGACTTTCAAACGTCTTATCGCACTCACGCCCGGTGGCGTGATCGCACCCCCTTTGCGTCAACACAGGGACGGCCGCTACTGACCTTCCTCTGGATGTCGATGGTGGCGATGCGGCCCGCCTCCTTCTTCATCTGCTCCACCCACTTCTGGGCCAGGTTGAGGTAGGCCTGCAGGTGGTAGCGAGTCAGCAGCAGGCGAATCACACACAGAGTCACGATGACCCACAGACGCACGCTGTCGAAGGCCTCACTGGACACCCTGAGAGAGAGAGAGAGAGAGGGGCGACAGGACACAAGATCAGCTCGAGCTGCACAGGATAGTCTCTCCTGGTTAGGCATTAAACTTTTAGCAAAGGCCCAAACAGGGACAGGGGTTGCTAATTAGTCTTGACCCTAAACCTGTATTAATGGCATCTATTTTATAATTCATGTGAAACAATGTACAATGTATTTGTTCCTGCTCAATAAAACTTCTAAACTAAAACGCACGGTTAGTACGATCATGCCAACGATGCTGTTGAATGAACATGGTTGATCCTCGCCAGCAGAGGCTTAACAGTGGGTCCTGTATGTGTGATGACTTACAGTGTGATGGACGTCTTCCCCATCGGTGCGTTGGCCAGGAAGTCTCTGGCGATGGGTTTGATCCACAGGAGCACTATGATCACAGGCGACAGGAATCCTATATGCAAACACATCCTATAGGAAGTAATGGGGATGTTAGATAGGAGATGTAACACAATGCGGCATTCAGTAATTTCATGCAGAAATGCAGACGCAAAAAAAGTTAATTATTTTCTTAAATCTGATTTAAGCACCCTAACGATGTGCTCTCATCAACCATGGGGATATCAGGGCTACTTATTATTCTACCATTATGATTTTCAGATTTAGGGTGAGGAAAACAAAAAGTTTGACTCTTTAGTTTTAATTAAGTTTCAATTCCGTGTTGCTCATTTCCAAATCAGAAGTGCTTTAATCCTGAGACCATCAGAACGCAGTGCCACTTGAGTAAACAGTAAACTGCTGGTTTCTTACTGGATGAGGGGGCGGTCTGAATTCAGCTGGACAGCATCCAAATGAGTCTGAGCCAATCGGAGTCCCGGGAAGGCCAACAGGGCACCGATGAAGGCACAGATAGCAGCCAGACCGAGCTTCACTGTGAGCTTGGTTACAGGGATTCTGGTGGGAGAAAAAAAATTAAAGAGCATTAGGCGTCAACACAATTTCCTTAATTGTTATATTTTCTTTGTATGTCTTTGTGAAATAGTATGTAGAGTGATTCAGCAGAACCGTCAATGAATTTTGCTAACTAACCCAATTGCTACACACCCTGTATCGAGAATTTGGACCATTTACTTTTCGGGCATCAAGCAGTTTTCAGAACAAGGTGAAACAATATATCGCTGTCGGTGCAGTAAAGATGTTCATATAACCAAGTGCAAAGCACTAACAATAACTAGGTTAACCCATCCCCCGTAGACAACAAAGACAGCTAGGATAAGATGCTACCCAACTAAGTACTACATACAATAAGTATGTACATTAAGTGCCAGGGCGTACAACATACAGTAAGGCCCAATCCCATTAGGGTTAAGGGGAAGGCATAAGGGGTAGAAATGGGATTGGGCCTTAGGCCCAATCCCATTTCTACCCCTTACCCCTTCCCCCACGTTGAGGATGTACTCACGACCAGTCGGCGTAGCCCTGCTGCTTGGCGAACACCTCCAGGTTGTCGAAGGCGCTGGCGAAGCCCGAGTCCAGGCCGAACTCCAGGTAGTCCTCGCGCACCACCAGCACCAGCATGGCCACCAGCAGCGAGAGGAAGCCGAAGGCCAGGCACACCGAGCGCTCGCCGCCCTCGTCCGAGCGGAAGTAGTGGCTCATCAGGGTGTGCAGAGACCGCCTGCCGCCTGCCGGTTAAGGTCACACTCACCCCGGAGGTACTGCATCAACGCACATACATGCTTTTAGTCCATGTTTCATATGCTGATTTTATGTGTTTTTTGTACCCCCAAAAGTGAGTTTGGTACTTAGTGAGGTCTATGGTTTGTTTGACTTCAATTGGACTTTATACAAACGTATGTGAGCATTTAGGACACCCTATGGACCGATAGCACTGAAGATTACCTCCAGGATATCTCCACCTTTTCAACTTTTATGTTAACAAATATTAATGTTATCTGTGTGACTCTCTTCATCATTCTTTTTCGTACCAAGGGCTAATGTGGTACTCCTATTCAGCGACATTATAATGTTATGCAATATATTATTATGAACATTTTATTAACGTTACAATGTTAATTTATATAGATTGGGGCGAGGCAGCAACAGAAGGACTGTAGGTTTAAAGGATACAGGGAAAACAGCACGGTGAGGACACACCAGATGGCTCCGATGTTGACCTCTTTGCTGGTGTCCACCACGGTACCATAGATCTCGGTGAACAGGAACACCCCAGCCGAATACAAGGCAAAGTCTATCAACCACTGGTACTCCAGGAAAAAGCGCAACACTAGAAAACAAAAAAAGTCAGACAAGGAAGTCAGTTGTGCAGGGGAATGAGAGCAGGGAGACACAGCAAAGTGCAGGGCTCCTTGAGTCTGAAGGTCACATGGTGCAGGGTAGGAGTGTTTGTTTTGCTAACCCAGTGCGTCAAGGGCATTGACAGGAGTTTTGTCCAGGTGAAGGTCGATGTCCTTTGGCACCGTGAGAGGTTTATTTTCCCCATTCTGTCTCCTAAAGCAGACAAAAGTTTGTTTGTTTAAAATTTGCTGGGTAAAAGTCGGCTCTTGGGAAGGCTTTCACTGAGGAAACCAAAACAGCAGCAGATATTTCAATGACCACATGCGTAGTAGTGACACACTTGAAGAAGGCTGTGCTACTGCAACACATGGATGTGGTTTCTCCCCTCCCCCCGGGTCCTCACCTGTCTCTCTTGCTGGGCTTGGGAATGAGCTTCCCAGCCAGCGCACACAACTCCCCTTCCGAAGGGTGTTTGAACCGGAACAAACTGGAAGACACAAAAAAAGTCACTTTTGTTTTTAACACTGCAGTAGAAATGTGTGTATGATTCCCTTGTTGGTTTCTGTATATATCTATCGATATATAATGTTTATCAATAGATAGATAGAGGTATATCGAGACAGACACAGACAGAGAGAGAGAAAGAGAGACAGAGAGACATTACCTGCCGTTACACAGAAGCCAGCGGGCAAAGGAGCAATGGGGTGCCATTCTCTGCATAATACTGGCAGCCAGCAAGCTGACCACCAGCTGAATCCCCATGAGCGCCTATCAAATGAGTATACACCAAAATTATTTTTAATTTCATCAACAAACATGGTTGGAAAAAATTATGTATGCAATGGACAGTTGCATGGTTGTTAGTAGTATATACTAACGAGGTGCATTAGCAAATGTTTCATTAAGAGCGATCACACCCACAAGACACACACATGTCACGCTCTGGCACAGCTGTGGAAACCAGTCAGCTGTGTTGATAGCGACAACACTTTGCTCCTTTGACGAGAGGGATCACCTCTGATTGAGGCGAGAATAAACAGAACGCATGCTAATGATGAAATAAAGAAAGAACCCGGTCTGCAGACATGTTAGAAAGCGTTGGTCCGCATTTGAATGGAAGTTAAGACAGTTGCTTTACGTGCTAAATTTAGATGACCAATAGGAGCTGCGAACGTTTCTGCAGGAGCAAGTTAGCTGGCTAGCTTTAGCGACTTCGTTGTAGCATTTTGTGAAAAGGTAGCTTTCTGCTTTTAAATAGGCTTGCTACACCTTTATGGTTGGCATGGTAGCTGTACTCTACCAAGAGTGACTTACCATCTTGAGCGAAGGATTTCAATTCAGAGGACCGTGATTGCCTGCAGTTCCTTCTCATTCATACGCCTTGCCCTGACAGCTGGAGCAGCTAACATGTGAGTGTGTGTCGCATGTACCGGATGTGATCACGGAGCCGCAGGAACCAGCACGGCTGCTGGTTCCTGTAACAGATAAGCTTAATAATAATGCTAGTATTCATAACAACGCTATTACCGTTATTTCAATACCGTTACTACTAATAATAATATAAGTAATACTAATTTTAGTAAGGGGTTGAAGGGCTAAAGTCTCTTCTCCCTTTTTGTGTATCTTGATCTATCAAATCTTGAAAGATTGTATCCATTTTAGTTTTTTGCTCCTCTTCCTTTTCTTTTTCAGCTGAATGCCCAATGCCAAATGATATCCCTCTAACAATAATCTCGATGTAACATGCCCCAACAGAATACTTGATACATCAAATTGAATAAAAAGAAAATGTATGCAAATTCAAAAGATTTAAGTCTGAGGTTTGCATGTTTAGCTCTGAGGTTTGGCACATTCACATTCAAACACACACACACACACACACACACACACACACACACACACACACACACACACACACACACACACACACACACACACACACACACACACACACACACACACACACAGCTGAGCAGAAACATTACACATTGTAATGTGTAAATTATTGCATTGAGTTGAGCAATGAGTTTCTGCTAAGTCTAAGCCTTGAGTGGCTGGGGGAATATCTTCAAAATAAATTCAAAAACTCAGTCAGGGCCATGATACAGAATGCCTGATCGCTCTGGATGTGCATGACTGTCACTGTCCGCATGAACACCTGCACAAATATGCATACAAATGCAAACATACGACACGCACACATGCAAACACATGACACATGCACCCATGATACACACACCCACACACGAAACAAACACCCATACACACCCGTACACACATACACCCATGACACTCACATACACACACACACACACACACACACACACACACACACACACACCAGTATACTCCGCGGTCTGAACATGCATTATAATGTCAGATCACCGTCTAAGGCAGAGGCCTTTATGCCTCCAGCCGGGCCCGTGATCCAAAAAACACCATCCACAACGCCTCCATTCCAATCTCCATTCAGATCTGTGTTTAGCATGTGTGTTCATGTCATTTGGGTGGTCCAAGGAGTTGATTAAATGGCCGGTTTCCAGTAATCGGTGTAAAAGCCGGCCTCCCGGTGAAGATGTGTGTGAAGCCTTGCCCAGAGACTTTGTGCGTGTGAGCGTGTCGTTTCAATGGTAATACCCACTGGGTGCAAACAGCTGCTTTTTGGGATGAGGCACCAGGGCTCTCTGATGGGAGACGAGGCAGCAAAGAGCAGACATCTGTACACGTCCCCCACCAGGTGGATTCTGTGAAGTTCCTCTGAAACTGATATATTTTTTGTTTTTCTTTATCCTGATTGAGAATGCACTGCACGGACTTCGTCCATATGTTTGTCATGGGACAATTTAGTTATTACATTTCTATGATTAATTGCAAAATATTGCCCTTTTGAAGATGTTGAATATGACGAATGGGATGAAAGAGCTCATAACAATATCCGTCTTCCCAATGGGTCACATTAATTTTTCTACGGACAAACAGATTTTGTGCTTTCTATTAGTCTTTGTTACATCAAGGCAGATGTTTAACATTTGGTCAGTTTAAGTTATGGTTCAGCTGAGGGTTGATTGATGACACAAGCTCCACACTAGTTAAGATATCCCAAAAGTCATTCGATTTATTATTCCTTTTCTATGTCATATTTGTTCTACATCATTACATCATTTTCTACTTTACAATAACAACTTACTTTGTTATACCACCAATATAGTACTCGTATCAGTTCTAATATTAATATGATCATCTCTGAGCACTTCAAAGGTCTTTATATGTTAAGACATATAATATGTGTGTATTTGATAGTGAATACATTTTGGGGTTGAATTGAATACAAATTGCTTGTCTTTATGATGAGCCAATGCTGAGGAACACAAGACTGCAAATTGTAACCGTTATGTAGTTTTCTCCTATTTGCTACTATAATTTTCCTATGTGCTTATAAGTAATATACTATTTAGTTATTGGACCTGTATACAGTTTAGTCCCACTGAGGCTAAGCACCTTATTATCCAAGAGAAACCAGATTTGCAGCATCCCACACTTGCAGAACACAATGTTATATCAGTTCTCGGACACTATGTCTACCTGTCTAACCTTGGATAAGGCGTGGATAATGCATCTGTGTGTCCATCATTATCAAATTCACAAAGAAAAGTAACATAGAACAACAGATATTTATTTCTGATAATACTTTTCCAATCACTATGACCAAAACATGTTTCCTCGTGCCAGTCTCCGTGTTGCGGTCGACAGCCATGGACGCCTTGAATGTGTCCCCTCTGCATTCACATCCCCAAAACCCCAACTCCAGTGTAATAAACGGGAGGGGGGGGGGGGTGGGGGCGGGGGGGGGGGGGGGGTACACTCTCATCAACATCATCTCTGACACACACGCTAATCCTTCTGCTCATATTAGCCATCTGGGGTGGAAGTGTCTGGCCAGAGATGACTGGGGGAACATGGACACAAATAAAATGCTAATTCCCAGTACACCACAAGTGGGGGGCCTCTTGGTTCCCACCGTACAGCCCAGTGCGGCCCCCCAGCCCCCCAGGGAGACACAGCGGTGCTGTCGCCTCACCCTGGGCGTGCAGCGGAGGCGCGGCCCTCCCAGCAGTGTGCCTTTGTTTGCCGTGCGCGCGTTATTCATCTAGATTCGCCCGTCTCATTTAAATATATGCAAATGTCGCAAAATAAAATACCGCCTTCATTTTCGGTTTTTTTTTTCCCCCTCTCTCTGTCTCCTTTTTTACGCCTGTAAACGCAGCGTTTGCCCTCCTGGCGGTCGGCTGGTGGGGGTGAGAGCTGGGAAGGGATGGAGGAAGAACAACACAGAGCAAGAGGGAGAGCGGCTGTAGCTTGTGAATGCTAACAGTGAGCGTGAGACAGGGGTTCGTCACAGAGAGATACCTGACGCTCCCGCCTCAGAATTGAATGAGGAAAGAGAAGGAGGGAAGGGGGTGGTCGGAAGATGGATAGACAGAGAGAGAAGGACAGACAGTGGGAGAGAGACAGAGAGAGAACAATGCCGCAGAGGACATGCTCGCCTCGGCCTTTCTGACCTCCTGCCTGCTCCCCATTCTTTGATTTTTTCATTACAGTATGATAATCAGAATTAATATTTGGCCCCAGATGTGCCAGCCGGTTGTTTTAGCTGACAGGCTCCCATTTTCTTTATGAATTGATTAACCAGTTGGCACCTGTCCAGAACCACTGTGACACATGGCGACCAAATACTCCTTACTGTAATCTGTAGTGTAAAAAAGGAAGGGACATACATGATCATGCTTGCCATTCTTTATTATACTTAAATGGCTTTATTGATTATTTTTAGTTGACTAATAGTGTATTTAACAGTTTAGCAAGATATACTTTATTGATTTCAGATAGTACATTTGCGATCATGAATGCAGCGGACATCCTACTAATACTCTGCTGATTTGCAAATGGCATGTACTTCATCTACAACATTCACATCTCTCATCTAGATGAGTCACTCAAAACGTGAGATCATGAGAACGTGGGATTTGATCCACATATCTCAGTTGGTGATGAATCAGAACTTCAATTAAAGTGGGTTATTTTACTACAGAGATACACAATTCATAGCCATGCCCTCAGAATGTAAGCATGTTATGTGTATAACACATTCATTACACTTTTTCTCAGTAATCCAGTAAATTCACTTCCTCACTTCTCAATAATCCATTGACGAGTTTGGCATCAAAGCTATGCTTGGTTTTATTTTTGAGGTTGTAAAAATTATGCAGTCGAGAAATATAGCTGAATCAAGCATTTCTTAATGGAAGCCACACACTTACGACACAATTTCAAACACACACACACACGCACACACACACATGCACACACACACACAAACACACACACACACACACACATCGACAAACAAACACACACGCGCGCACACACACACACACACACACACACACACACACACACACACACACACACACACACACACACACACACACACACACACACACACACACACACACACACACACACACACACACTGACTTTCAGTTGCTCACACACACACACAAAGACTCACACACACATACACATTCACACACAGACACACACACAAATACAAACACACAAACACACACCCAGCCACCAACCGTCAAGGCAACTGTTGCCTTTGTGTCTAAACATGGAGAGAATCTCGATTCTCGATTCTGATTCTTCCCACCGTCTTACCACCAAAGCAGATGCTACAGATGAGCCATTCATTCATCAGACCAACTTTAGGTACAGATGCGTATGTGTAGAGGTTCTGCATGCTGGCGGCTTGTGTTAAGCTGACCGCAGGCCTTGGTCGCACGCTGCTGCAGCATGGCGGCAGCATGAACCACTGAGCATGAACACAGTCGCTAAGCAAATGTAGTCTCTGGCCAACATGTACAGAAGGGCACGTGAACACACACAAACATAAACACACACACACACCTACACACATACACGCACACCCTCTCATGCACGCAGATACACACAAATATAACCCCTCTCACACACACACACACACACACACACACACACACACACACACACACACACACACACACACACACACACACACACACACACACACACACACACACACACAGACACACACACACACACACACACACACACACACACACACACACACACACACACACACGCACGCACACACACACACGCCACACAAAAACAGCCCTACATTTGCATGCAGGTTCTCAGATAGGAATATAATATAGGACTAAATTGTTTCTTTCCTTATTGATATTGATTTTTTTTTGTACGACTAAACTGTGGGAGTTTATAATCAGGGCACATTTAGGAAGGTTCTCACCCAACTGTGTCGGTGTGCGCCAAAGCCTGTTTAACTGTCTATTGCTCGTACAAGTGTTGCGCTTGAACTTGACCGCTGCTGCCTAGGAAGCGCGGGAGGCGGGAATGTGGCCCTTGCTCCTCTCCTTTATGGAGTGGAGGCTGTCGAGACTGATGTCAGCCTTCATTAGCATAAAATTCCGCCTGTTCCTAATTAAACCAGGAAAGAAGCGACAAGCCAGTCTGTTCTCACATGGCAAGGAATGAATCAACATCTCTCCCTGTATCCGAGCAGGGAATGGCCCTATCCATGCATCAGCGTGTAAGTAATTATCTTTATACTATTTACAAAGGTATTTGATTTGACTGGAGTTGTAAGTTTAGTCATTTGCGTGTCATTCGCAGATATCTTATTATCATTGTATTCATTTTTTTGATACATGCGCAAGATTTGAGGTAGCCCTCGGTTGCAACACTACACACATGCGCTGTTTATTGGCGTTATTCACTATATCTCTTCAAGTTCATCACCGTGTTTGATTGTGCTCGTTGCGTGTTGGAGGAGCACCCACTCGCGGACTCACGATCTATCCCTCTCGAGTCCATGTGGGGAGCGGAGGGCGGCCTGGGCTGCACGGACCGTCTGAGGTCTCTGGGTGGGCCTACACGTGTTGAGGTCTGGCGCGTCCTTCTGGCTTCCTCCAATAAGCCTGTTTCAGATATCTTGTTGGTACAAGTTGATGCTTGGTGTGAAATTAATTCGATTTTGGTCAATTGGGCGTATATGTGTTACTGTAGACCAAGGAGTGTTGCGTAGGGGTCCTCAGCAGTCCATCTGCACACTCAAAGCGCTGATGACTGATCAGTTCTTATTTTCTCCTTCCATTTCTACCATTTTCTGTACTATCTCTGTTATAGTAAACCAACAATTTAATTCGGTAAGAGGCTATCTGGCTATAGCATCAGATAGGCCTACATCATCAAGATAGAAACCATATTTACGGTGAACCAATTAGGGTTAGTTGAGGTGCTGTAGGCCTACTCGTCGGAATGTATCGATGCTTAATGGTCTTCAGATTCTGAAACCAATATAATGGTCTCATGTTTTATTGTAATTTTACATTTCTCTACTCATCATATCTTGATGACATTCAATCAACTGGTCAGGGTGCAGTGCTGATACGGGTGGAGGGGCTGTATGTGACCTCTGGTTCCCCAATATCTCCGGTCAGGTCAAGCTCCTTTGAAGAATGCTTATTACAATTCCCTCAAGTGACCACTTGAAATGTTCCGTCATAACCGGTGTACTTTCACTGCTAAGTATAGGTTTGGTGTTGGGTGGGATGGTGGATTAAGGTGCTTTTGTTACTGTATTCTACTTTTTGATTATGTGAACTGTTCTACTCCATAGAGTAATTTAATATGTTGATAGATTGATTTAATAGGATTATATGATTAATGAAAGTCCATCAAATTGAGTTTGCTTCAAAATGGTAAACTGGGGAATAAATTATGATAAACGGAAAATCCTGAATAATATATAATAGGCCCATCATTTATATAATAATTATAATAATTATTATTATTATCGTTAAATTAAAAACAACCCTAATACTAATAATAATAGTAGAATCTCCTAAATTCGTAAATTTGGGATTTTATGTCACGCATGTCTGGAAATCCGTCTACATCAATGCATAAATTAA
>NC_079423.1:29844248-29846748 GCF_026213295.1 Gadus chalcogrammus
AGGCGTGATAATGTCGCTATAGCCTATATTACATATTTTAGCAGCAGTATTGTCCTTTAGTTACAGAAGGTTTAATTAAAAAAGAAAGTTCTAATATAGAGAGGAATAGAACATAACCCTCTATTACACAAATGTGACGCATAGGGGTGTTTCTAGTTATAGTCAAGTGATACTTTTCAGAAATCCAATGGAATTGAAATACACATAGGCCTGCAAAAATAGAAATGTATTGATAAAGCTAAATATTCATCCATTCAAGTTTCAGAATAAATCAGATATTTCTTTACGCTAATTTAACGCTTTTTAACATTACTTAAAAACAGAACTCACTTGTTTCTGCTTCGCAACTGGAAGAATCTATTTACTTGAGATAGGGGTGCGTCAGAGGGGGACTAGTTTTCACTTCTGAATATTATTACGATTCTATCCTTTTATTTGAAGAGTTGAACCTACGAGACACACACAGGCCTTGTTCTGTAGGCCCTGATTGGTAATTGTTTGTTGCTCAGTTTGTTTTGATCAAAGAACCCTGCAGTTTAATTTTACAATTGTAGCCTATAAGTAAGCTTGATGTAAACGCTACTTTAATTTATTTTGTACAGCTTACTATATTTAGTCAAATGTAGGTTATTAGAGGCAGAGCTATTCTGCTCTACTCATTTGCCACTAGCATGTTACGGCTTTCCCTCAGGTATTTAACCCCTGACCTATGAAGCATAGCATCACAATAGCTAGGCCCATGCATGTAGGCCCATATTTAACATGTTGGATGAATAACATTGCATCACATTTAAGACTAGATTCTGGTCTTCAGAAACACAGTCTAGGATTGGCCTTTTGGATTTGTCTTTTTTTCTCCATGGTTGTCCATTCTGTCGTGTATCTCTTTAAAGAGGGGAATATAGGGACTGGGAAAGCCTGTAAACCGTCAAAGACATATGCCTACAGCACTGTGGTTTATAAGGCTCTGGTCCTTGCAGGCCTGCCGGTGTCGGTACATTGTCTGGGTCGAGTGTTGTTTAGGGTTTGGGAGTGGAGGACTAAAGGCGAACACAGGCCGTGTCCACGCTGGGTCACGGTGCTCCTCTCCCCATGTGTGTGTCAATGAGCGTGTCTAATGCGGGTGACATCACGTTCCTCTTAGAGCCTGACCCTGGGGGCCCCCACGTGGACGAGCACGGGGCCGGCTCCTCTCCCGCCCGCCCCCAGCACGCTCACTCTACCATTCTCTGCCCATTTATTATCATCCCTTCTTTTTTTTTTCCCCGTGCTCACGTTCTACGTGTGACCGACCGAGCGTCTCAGTCGCACGACTGTCCACGAACGCCACCTTCCTCCCCTCGTCCCGGAAACCGTCGGTAGTTCCTGTCAGGGTTGTGTTTGGGGAATGTTCCGGTGTCTCACACACACACACACGGGGTGAGGCTGGAGCCTGAGCCATGGGCTGGTGAAACAGGAAGGCCCTCTGTTTTGGCTGCAGACTAATGCTAGTTTCAGCTTTTGTTTAATTATAACAGCCTTATATCTGCACGGAACGGTGTATATATCCCATTGTCAAGGATAGAGCTTGAACGTGGAACGTATGGGGTATTTCCTGAGTGAATAAGTAGGTCCTACCTTGTTCAATTTCCTGTTACAGTCGAGCAGCACAACAGGCTAGGCCATTGGATTGATAAGCTTCTGTTAGCTTTCTGTAAAAAATACACAATATAATATATAATTAGAAATAATTAGGGCATACATGCATACAGCACCTGAGGGGTAAAAGGTGAAAAATAATAACGATAGCATCATTCAAATCAAATGTGAAGCTTAGCGTCACTCATGTCCCTGTCATTGATGCAGGAGGCCATTTGTTAGCAACATTCTAGGTAAGATGCATGCAGGCTGAACAGGCTGCTGTTATGCTATGCTATGCTATTGTAGCTAGCTGCTACAAGACTGAGTCAGGCCCTAGCTCAACTTCTGCAGGTTTGTCGTCATGAAGAATTAACCCATTCATTCCAGCAGAACACATCGTTTATGGTCTTAGATAGGTTGTGTGATGTGGGATTTGACATTTAGGCTGAGGCCCAATCCCATTTCTACCCCTTACCCCTCCCCCTTGCCCCTCCCCCTTGTTTTGAAGGGGTAAGGGAAAGGGGTAGAAATGTGATTGGGCCTAAAGCTTCCTCGTGGGTGGTTTGATGATGGTTGTGATACGGTGGCTCCTATACGAATGACCAGTCTGTTTACGCTGTGTGTACCATTGTATGAATTCAGATTGAAATGGTTGAAGCAATGTTGCTCCTCGCCGCACTTGTCCTTTCATCAATCTGATGCCAACGATTCATTGCCTTTGTGTCACGTGCAGAAGACTTTAGACTTTAATCTGAAGTTAGTAACACACACAGTCTAACAGAAAGACATACAGACACAGACATACATCATAGCAGACAGATAGACACACAGACAGACAGAAAGACAGACGGACAGACATGCAGACAGACGGATAGCTATA
>NC_079423.1:29850399-29885399 GCF_026213295.1 Gadus chalcogrammus
GGTATATTTAATCTTTTTTTCATTATTAAGCTTTTTATATAGGATCATACATCATCACATGACTTTCCATTCCTCCCCTTTTTGTAAGCAACATTTATTTAGTTAAATAAATAGTGGTATACTTTAGGCTAAAGCACCAATTCATTAATTGGCACTGATTTTTTGTCATTGATTTAACAGTTACTGAGAATAAAAGGTTTGACATCTCCTGAGATTAAAACATTCTGTCGTTCTTACAGCTGTACAGTCTCCTTGAGAGAATCAATCCGGACCTCAACTTCCCTGTCAGGTAAAAAGAAACGTTGCATTTGACCAAAATGAGCTCTTGTTTAACTCTACCTCAGTTTTCACAGTTTAAACACAGTAAATAAGCAATACAACAAACAAATTTGTGTCATTTACCTATCGATTCCTTGAGACTTTTTACAAGCAGTTAAATTGGAGAAGCTTCTCAAGTTACGATCATCCAGAGGTAAATTAGGGGATGTATAAACCAAACATGTGATCGCCATTACCTTGAGACCGTCGTTGTCTTGTTCCTTCAGCTCCCACTGCCTCCGAGCCGCGGCCTTCTACATCAGGGGACTCCTGTCCTTCTTCCAGGGACGCTACAACGAAGCCAAGTAGGAAAACCCCTCGCAGCATTGCTACACGACTCACAGAACAACTCACAGAACAACTCATCAGTCACTCTTACATTGAAACCCTCCCCACCTCCATCGGTACAAACGGAAGCTAGAAGCTGTCTTCTCATATCCATCCTTCGATGTTCTCTCTTGTGGCAGACGTTTCCTGAGAGAGACCCTGAAGATGTCTAACGCAGAGGACCTGAACAGGCTGACGGCGTGCTCTCTCGTTCTGCTCGGTCATATCTTCTACGTCCTGCAAAACCACAGAGTAAGACTGAAACACCTCACCGCCCCCGATATGACTCTACTTCAACCTTTATCGGAGGTTGACTACTGCCTGTCAATACTTGGAATACCCCATATTTTTTCTATTTCTTCTCGGTTTGCATGATGTTTTGATTCAATATTTACTAAATTGGTACAAGAACGTTACAGATAGAAGCAGCAAAACCTGGTGGCTTGTCCAATACTAACATCCTAATCAGTAGTTCTAGATTTGTGATAAGTTCACCTCTGGTTGAAAGTTGCTCTCCAAGAAAGTTCAAGAGATTTCTCCCAGGTAGTGCATTTGTATTAATAACCTTGGTGGATTCTAGATTTGGTTATGGGGGAACATACAATATACATCTCACCGGTTCCTGTTCATCTGATTATATCCTGTTCTAATGAGACGTGTCCTCTGGTCCCCAGGAGAGCAACAACATGGTGGTACCAGCCATGCAGTTGGCCAGTAAGATCCCAGACATGTCTGTCCAGTTGTGGTCTTCTGCGCTGCTCAAAGGTACATTAACGGCACAACATTCTGCTGGTGTGCATGTTTAGCTGTAAATCAGTGATGTTGGACGTAATCATAATGCAGATTTTGCCGTATTGTACTTTTTTTATGGAAAGAGTGAAAGCTACAATTGTCTAAATCTAGTGGAATGTCCTTGTTCATCTTTTGGGGATAATATTTTTTTCTAATGAAAAGAAGGCTGTATGCAATGGTTATCATCCTATAGCATGCTTCTTTAATTGTACTTGGTTGCGAATACCATTTGCATTGCAAGCATAAGGGGATTTGTTTAGTTTACAGGTGAATCTTTGGCCGTTAAAACGACATTGGTCGTATTCATTAAGGCTCCACCTGCTAATCCTGGATAAATGTACACTATGTTTTCGTAACTCTGTACGATGTGCATAGATTGTTGAAGATTTATTTTTGAATGGCTCAATAACTAGTGATAAACTCCATAAGCATCATGCAAAGCCACCTCGGGCATAGTTTACAGCTCTTTCTGTACGATGAGTTTAAATGTTTGCTTTCAGATTTGAACAAGGCCTTGGGAAACCCCATGGACGCCCATGAGGCAGCTCAGATGCACCAAACCTTCTCTCAGCAGCTGCTGCAAGACCACATCGCTGCCTGTAGCCTCCCTGAGCATAATCTCATCAGTGTACGTGAACCGCTTTGCTTGATGACCTTTTTTTTTGCAAACGTATAAGTCACCACACTTTCCACTCACTTGTATGTCTACACATGTGCAGTATGTAGTCGCTAAGGTACTATAATCCCAATGTGTTTCTCCTCCTGCATTACAGTGGACAGATGGACCTCCTCCCGTACAGATCCAGGCCCAGAACGGCCCAACCACCAGCCTGGCAGGCCTGCTATGAGGAACCGTGCTGCCTTCTTTCCTGTGACACTAGCCTCACAAATCCCATTGAATGCTACCAACCGGCTGCCAGAACTCTCTTCTGCCGAGCACTGCATGGATTTAGTAGGTGTACGCATACAGTGCGAGCCTTCACTGAAGTAGCTACAACTGATAATAGTCTTGCTATTATTTAATTAAGTCCTCCATCACTGTTCCATCTGCCCTCTTTGGGGTGCTTCCTGGTTGATGGTGAATGGCCGACATTTCATCTTGGCGTCGAGCAAGGTGCTAACTTGACGAAACAATGTGTTCTTTACCTCGGATAGCGAGAATCCTTTGCTTTAAGCCAGGTTTTGCCTTCTATGAAAACGTATAGGGTTCATGTAGAGGCAGGTAAAGCTAATTTATTTATTTGTTATTTTTATAACATGCTATTTTTGTGTTATGCTTGGAATTCACTGGTTTGTGTTGATGCAAAGGAGAGAAACCCTTGGTACAAAGTATCTTGCACAGTATTAATGTCGAAATTGATACTATATTTACTTATGTATGTATGTATATATATATATACATTTTTACAAATATTTTGAATTTGATGGAAATATGGTCTATATTTAGGATGTGGAGGGAGTTCCTTGTGTGCCATTCTTTATAGGATTTCAAATAATCTCAAGCAAATGTAGGTAGTTGCTAGGAAAATACACTCATAACATAATATGCTTCCATAATATATTAATTCCATTTCATGTAATCTTTTTCTTTTTCAAATCATAGTTATCCTCAGATATTCAGAAGTAAACTTTATTTTGTGGTGTATATTTATATACATGTGTATGTATGCATATATGTATGTGTGTAATGTGTATGTATATGTGTATATGTATATATATATATATGTATATATATGTATATGTATATATATATATATATATATGTATATACACACACACACACACACACACATGTGTATATATGTAGTTAGTTACTTGGTTTATTTTACAGTTTGTATAGACTTGACACAACTTTTATTGTAAAGTGACGTTTTTTTTAAGTAAATTGGATAAACGTTTATAAGTATAAACTCGGTGCTTGTTATGTACAGTTCTGTACGAACATATTTTAACCTTGTCTATAGGCCATATTCTATATAAAGCCTATCTTTTTATTGTTTTAAATATTTTTTCAATAAAAGTTTTTTGAAATGTTTTTCGGCTTACTACATTTTTGAGGAAAATCTTTCTTGGTTATCTTGTTCACGTTTTAACCATGTCGGATTGAGACAAATTCTAATTATATTATACATGGGTTAGCAGTTATTAGTATATTTGTTATTCCAATATGCTCGATAGACATTACTAGATTTAAACAATGTAATATCACCATAAAGAAACTTAAGGCAAGAATAAGTAATAATAAATGCAGCTGAGATTTATTTTATCTCAACTGCATTGCAGAATATTAATACTTGACATGCTATTTTAGCAGTTTATTATTGGTTTCTATATTTTGAAAGATAAAATATTGGGTTTACATTTTAAAAAGTTCCCTTGTAACATATGGGACATATTCCATATTTGGCTACTCTTATCCCAACAACAACAATCACACAACTAAAGAATACCAGTTTGTGGTTGTGGGATGAATTACAGTTGAGCAGTTTTAACAAAAATAAACCAATGCTTTTAGTTCATTTTGGCCTTTTTGAATAGTCGTCCTTTCCGTGCATAGTTGTTTGGAATTGTGCAAATCATGCAACAAAGCGAGTTTTTAAGTTGAATACGGGGAAGCTCCAAGTTTCTATAGAACTTGAACGCATCGTTTACGTTCCCGAGCTTGGACGTCCGAAACTTCTCAGTTCCGATTTTCTTTGAACGCAGCATGACGCCGCATGTGAGTTAGTGGCTCATTATCTGGCAGTCGGAGTGGCAGCGGACACAAGAGAGGGGATCCCCGGGATTTTTTCATCGAATTACGGGTATTGATAGCTAAATTATAACCCAAACAACCGGAAAACTAGGGCCAACGCCGTCAACCCCCTCTAAAACCACGTAAGTAATCATACCCAATTAACATAAAAAATAATAGTTTGCCTAATTTAAATTCAATTAAGGCGAAGTTTTTTTTTTCTTGTCGACGTTAGCTCGGTCAGCTAACATGAGATAGCTTAGCACCGCTGGTCCTTTTGCTAACCGCTAACGTTCAAGGTTTTGATTCGTGTATCGCTCTATGTGCTCGTTTAACGCACACACAGTGTTTCACACGCACACACACACGCACGCGCGCACACACACGCCCATCGAGCACACAATGCACAGAACGAACCGTCTCAAAAGTCAAAAACCCAAGAATTGCGATCACGGTCACTTTTGTAACAATCCTAACGCGACTTGCCTCGTTAATAATCATCTTTATTATTTATAAATATATAAACTGAACGAAACGAGAGTATAACTTTTTTTTTTGTTGGTGCACATTTAAGTTTGTTTTCGTGCGGTTGTGAGCGGCTGGCTAGCCGAGCAGCACCACAGCACCCAGGGAGTTAGCCTCCGCCGTACACAAGCTAACCTAGCCGCTAGCTCGTTAATACTACACTCCCCTGAATAGATCTCATTGTTATGCATCGCTATTGGGTCGTTTTTTAAAAAAAAACAATAAAAAACATCCATATTTCTCAGTGATTTAAATGTCACTCCACACCATCACATTTGTATTGCAATGTGTGAGCAGTCTGCATTAATCGCCCCTTGGCTAGCGTTAAATAGCTTTTAGCTCTTAAGACTCGACATTTGGGGGGTTCGCTGAAAGCCAAGCATACGATCGCTTCCTTTTCATACAAGTAGGAAGGTGTGATTCAAGGGTCAATGTATATCGCCGTATTCCTAATGAGGTGGTAGTAGTATTTAGATCGAGTTTCTTGCATTGCATGTGTAATGCAGATTATCATATTGTTGTAATGTCCTACACGGGCGAAGCTTTATTTGTCATAACTTTGTCAGTCTCCACCACGACAGCCTTTTACGGCGGTGTAACAGTTAACGTAATGGTGAACGTCGTCGCCCGCATTGGTGCGTATCGGTGACAGATGAACTGGCAACCGCCCAACCTTAGGCATCATCGCACTGAATGTCACCGAATGGTCAAATTATAAATGACATGAAGGTGGTGTTGGTTTTCATCGTTTATATAATGATGCACAAGCATCGTCCACGGACAACTAGCCGGATCCACTTTTAGCGTCGTTTGTTTACTACTTCCTGGTCCATCCTCGTTCCTGTCTTTCGTTTATGTAAATTTTCTGTTTTTAAGGGAAAGTAATACTTGCGATTGCGAAGATTGTGCTGTAGATTTGGTTCGACTATTACTGGTTTCACTACTGCTTGTACTCCTTTTCCCTGGGCTATTTCTGCTCAATAGCAGTGATCTTCACAAAGGGATAGAAACCTTTGTTGTTCAATTCATTCTCACAATTTTTGAAGGGACACCTAAATTCAATATATTTTTGTTTTTCAATGCTCGGGTTTTATGTTTGCAACGACTCCTTTGTCATTAACATTCCTTCCTCTGTCAGGCTAAAAGCTCTCAAGTTAGAGTACATTTAGGTACAGACATTGTTGTTGCTAATGCTGTGCCTCTTGCAGACAACCTGAAATGGCTTTTAGAGTGCAATTGATACAGGTTATATCATGTTTCAATGCTTACCTAGTTTTTAAGATAAGATGGTTATATCTGAAGTTTAACCTGTCAATATTGTATTTACTCTCTGTCTCTATGGCGCCTGAAACGTAATGTTGTAGTTATGGGTTGGATTTGAGAGGTATGAAGAAAGGGTGCAATTTGAATTGGTCAATCATGTGCAGCTTTTTAGATGGTGGTCGTATGATCCGGTTCAACACAATTTATGTGCTTTTGAAGGATGAAAAGGATGGACATTTCTCAGCAGTAACTGTGGAAAACTTGCATTGATTTGGGTCAATTTTCTTCTTTTGGAAAAGGCTGAAATGGCAATATCTAGCACCGTACAATGTTGTGACAGCATCAGGCACGCATCGGCAAACACTCAAAACTCCTTCAGCCTGATGGCAGATCATAGCATTCAATGTCCCAAATGAGTCGTCCTAATCTACACAGACCCTCCCTTCCCCCTAATGTATGTAAACTTTTCTTGAACCTCAGACCATTGTCTGTTTCATTTACTAATGAGGACAATTCAAACTCTGAAGCCTGCATTACTGGTGTGGTTTTCAGGATGTAGATAGTACCGGTATTTGTCTTTCAATGTTTGTTAGGCTGCAATACATTTGCGTTTTGCTGCATTGAGTTCCTAGAAGAATCCTTTAATATTTGACTGCCTCAACCATCGTCTTGTTTACCCTGTCGTAGGCTACTTCATTGGGACTCCTGTATGTGCTCCCAATTCAGTAGGAGCTGCAGCCCACTGTTTCGAATGCAAAACATCTATTTGCATTTTGTGTAGATTTTTTTTATTGATGGTCCTTATGAGAATGGAGTTGACCGTTTTTAAGAAGTGCCTTAATGCTAAGGTATAATCCGTTCACAATAATACCGTGTATCACACTGAATAATTTCTAACATGAGCTCCAACATTTATCTAAACAAACTTAAAAATGTGTGTCTTTAAAGGGCAACGCCGACTCTGGTATCGTGTCTATGTTTTTACCTTTCCAACCAAAGTAGTTGTTTTAGTAGTTACTCTCGTGGGCTGATTAATTGTAAGGCACAGAAGGGGGAAATCTGCTGACCAAGCAACTGCATGGCTGTGTGACTGGTTGTAATGAGTTTTTGACATCAATAGAAGTCTATGGACATCAAGATAAGCAATATATCTGCTGTACAAGGCAGGAGAAAAACCTTGTTTTGGAAGTTTAATTGGGAATGCTGGTAATAATAAAATAAAATTACGCTGACCATGCCGTCCTCCTTAATCTATACATTGTATAGAAAGGCTAATAAGGTTTTGTTCTTCAAATGTAACCAAGTGGGCAATCAGTGTTGTATAGCTACATGGTACTTTGTAGAGTTGCTAACCTGGTTGCAGAGTACCGGTATTTTGTTTTTGAACCATGTTACTGCTTGTCTGTGTTGAAAATAATCTTAATGTATTGTAGTTTACATTATGTGTTTATTTCAGTTTGAGCTGGGATAATGTGATGTATTTGAACCGATATCTAGCGGCTAGTCAAATCTAAATACTAATTACACTTTGTTGATTATTATATTTGAGAGGTAGCTGTTATTAAAGTTGGGTGCAATGTAACCCCATCCTCCATTTGTGTGTTAGCTGGCTTAGGCTGACATGGCAACTACTTGTGGCAAGCAGTAACAACTTGAACATCAAGGGATGTAACTATCCAAGAGGGATTGCAATGGTTTCAGCTGTAGTCAACCAAATAAATTCTTGGTTGACTGAACTAAATGGCCAATCGATGGGTGACGGTCAATGAAAAAAGAAAATGGATAGATTTGCACGTTATCTCTAGATTAACTTAATCTGCAACAATGCACTACTCAACCATGTATCCTAACTATTGCGCAAGAGTTGTTTTGCGAAAGTCATGGGTTTCAGATCGACTGATGGTCGGACTCGCTTATGGCAGGGCTTTAATGTACAGCGGGTCACGCCGGACGAGCCACGGAGCGTTGCGTACTAGGTTTTGATTTGTCTTTAATATAATGGGTCCCAGTGAATGGCGATGCGTGCTAAGGTGACAAGGCTGATACTTTCATACCTTAAGCCCATCGGGTGTTAAGCAAATGCTGTCACACCCAACAACTTATTTGAAATGCTGTAGAAGAGTGTATCTTCAGTAAGTAATAAGTCATCCTTTAGTTGGCCGAGGTCAAAGTTAGTTTATTATAACGGAAACTACACAACTTTGAAATTGTTTTTTTTATTTGATATTCTAACAATACAGATTGCTCAAAAATAAAAATGTCTGCATATGTCTCTCCGATCCCAAAAATAAGGTATTAAGAAGCGCTTTTAACACCAATGATTGTCCAACCAATGAGAATTTGGTCGAACAAGTGCATATCGTGCATGTCGACCAACCATCCAGAACTTGACAGCCCTAGTTTCAGCACATCTGTTTAACACATGCCCTAATGTATGCCTAGTGGTAATGCAAATGATTGGTTCTAGTTAAACCAGTGGAAACTGGTTCATCATGCCATGACCTTGTTAAAATTGCCGTGCCTAATCCATCTTGAACTTCATGAAAGTAAAACTCAAAGTATACTCGAGTATTCACATTGTGCTGTACCAATGGTTTATATTGTACCGCAAGTGAATCCATACATAATGCGTGATCGTAATCATTATAGCAAAGCCCAAGCCGTGCCTCTGCAGAGCTCCCCAGATTATTCAGGCGTCTGAAGCCACTCCACAACGAGTACTTCTGCAGAACGGTTCTTTGTTGGCTGGTGTGTTACTGTGCTCCTTTGTGCCCTCCATTTCTCGCTCCTCACTGGTCATTTCCTGCTACCATACATTTCCAAGAATTGAAATCTGATATCAGCCTGCGCGTGTCGTCCTCGCCCACAAGTCGATGTGTGGTTCAGCGCTCTGACAACAATTTCTGTGACGCGTTTGGAAGCAGTGTGGCCCCAAATTAGCGATAATCCTGGTCCATTGTAGCCACAAATGTTTAACTTTCCTTTTTATTATGCCAAGTTAACATTCGTATTTAAGCCTATCAAATGACTTGAAGTGAGATAAGAGATGAAGACTAGGGATCGCTTGCTTAACACGACTACACCACATCTAGGACGTTTATATCTGGCTATTGCATTTGATGCATAGTAGTTTGGATAATCTCAGGCTTATCCAGTTCACACATGAATACGGTCCAGCGTCTCCAGAATACGATTGTATGGTGATTGCACTCTGCAAGATATGCTATTGGTTTCACAAATTCATTGCTGTGCTGATGTATTATCTGCCTTGTCAAGGCGGCTGCTATAGAAGCAAAATGAAAACCCAGTCGTCTATGTATTACTGGTAAGAGGACCTCTGGACACTAGTGTCAGGCAGGGAAATCTGTTGGCCTCTGATGCTTTAAAAAAAAAAAAAAAAAGAAAGTCTCTGTGCGTGTGTATGCATTCCAGTGTGTTCATGTGCACGAGGCACACTCACTTCCTGCGCATGTTGCTTTCACACTGACACCGTTCCACTCAGTCATCCAGGTCGTCTGGCAGAGTCAGGGTTAAAAGCTTCCATTTTGTTAGGTAACACCCTAATGGTCTGATCTGTCATTGGCGTTAAAATGGCAGGGGCTTAACCCTTGGCATTCAGGACACCACCAGTAGGGGCACACTCCCTTCGCCGGCCTAGACGACGGCAGTAGAACGCAAAAGCAAGTGGTGGGGGAGGAGGAGCGAGACGGAGAGAAAGAGGAAGGAACAGAATATTATGATGGCTAATGAGAAGGTAGGAGGAGTAGAGGGAAGGAGGAAAGGAGTCTAACGAAGAGAAGACAAGGAAGAGTGTTTTCCAGCCGGTACTGTGTAATGACCCCCACTCGCCCCCTCCCCCCAGCCAACCATGGCATCTCAGCTGATTCCCCTCCCCCACCCGTGGCTTGGTAAACATGGATAATGATATTTAGTTCTCTTCCCTTTCCCTCAATGTATTGCAGCCCTGGATCCATATACTTTTGTGTCACAGCATTTGAATTTGAATAAACACGCAGGGAATTGAACCTTATTTCAAGGAAAGCATTATAACAAAACCATTTAAATATTGACATTTTTATTCTTGACGCTCACACCGTTTTTATTTTATTGGGCTATAATGTCTTGCTCTTTATTGGTCAGTGTAATTGTTGTTTCTTCGTCCGACGAGGCCAAAGGATGGTGTTGAAAAGCCAGAGTATGTTTTCAGATGGCTGTTAATGTGTTGGCTGGCTGAATCCAGTCCCAGTGGGGAGATCATTACAATGCAGCAGATGAGAGGCTAACACGCTACCTGAAGAGAGGAGGCATTGCCACTGATCTGCCCGTCACTATACAGAATACGATTTGAGTCAAATTCAGGTCGAGGGAATCCCGGCTGCTTTCAGGCAAGTCAATGTTGTCATACATGGGGGCCGCTTTCCATTTCAGTGAATGGAAAGCAATGTTTTTATTTAAGCAGTGTAATTATGTGAACCTGTGCTGCCACAGAATACAAGTGTTTTGATTTGCAGGTTTTCTTTTAGGCTGTGTCAGGGCAGAAAGAAATGAGTCTGTTCTGAACGTGATCATATAAATAGGACAGGGCCTTTTTCTAAAGGTACATTTGGAGTAGATTGTTGCACACATTTGACTAGACAAAGAATACTCTGTTCTTATAGTGAACATGGTGTCTGCCCTCAGGCCTTAACACTTGAAAGGAATATAAGGAGGTTTTGTTTCCACATATTAGACTTTTGACGGAACGATCGCAGATCAGTAATGCCACCCTTCTTCTGCTATTTTATCCGTGCCATATTAAAAGCTGTTTATGTAAAACTCGAGACCGATGTGCTCTGTGGCCGTTTCTCTTTAGTGCATACGGAGTGCAAGCCCTTGGACAACCAATGGACCCTCTTTGTGACTGACTCTGAGCTGATCTATTGAGTTTTAAGTGTTCTTTGAAACATGTACTTCAACTGTTTCATCACTTCGGGGTTATCTGATTATCCCAGAAGTGTGGGCGCAATTGGTCCTAATGAATCTCGAAGCATGTGTCAAAGATGTTTCAGTTTCAGACTTGTCATGTTAATTTGTTTAATTCATTTTCTCCATGGCACTTTTTCTGTCAACCCGACACTTGTCAACTCCCCCGGCTCTTTGGGAAATGGAGCTGCCTTCTCACTAGGAATGCTTCTGCGTTGGACTGTGTAACCTAGCATGAATAAGCGAAGCACAACATGACTGCTGCAAGGCTTATCCTAAAGAAGAGTTGAGTATCAAGGCTGTATGAGCAAGTTGTATCCTTTTGATGTAAACCAGTGTAACTCTTCCTTAATTCATCGTTCAAAGACAGACCCATCTACAACAGCGTCTTGCAGCCTCCTCTACCAGCCCTTGCAATGCCCCTGGTGGAGCTGCTGTCTTGCCTGGCTAGACTATTCTCATTAGGTCTTTCACAGGCTTGATGGACAGACCTGAAGTAGATTGCCACTTGCACTGATTGATTAGGGAACCGTTCTTGGTTGACTGACTGCCTGCCCATGTTGTGGGAGTTGTTCGTTATTGTCCGTCTGAAACGCAGTCTTTCTTTGAAGCGTATTGCTTTTTTCATGGAATAAACCCCCCAGGACTATGTCGTATGAGACTGGGCCATCTTTTGCATATTTGAGCTGGGTCATTTCAGCTTGTCCTCTCTGTCTAACTTTTGTAACCAACATGAAAGGCTGTGTGCACAATATATTAAAGCTTAATTTATTTTCTCTTTCATGTCTCATGATCCTATGTATATGTAATGGCAGCAAAAAGGACAAGATTAAGGTTTATCAGATCTCTCTCTCATAATGGTAAGCATGGTGGGTTGATGCTCATATCATTCATCACAGTACATGTCTTTGGTCATTTGTGCGAAGACCTTGCCGCTGATCACAAAATGAGCTCATAGTTGTGGTACTTCAGAGGGCTTTGGCTGAAGATGATGTAATGATTTAGGCCAGTCTCAAGTCCCATTCATCCAGGAGCATATGCACAGGAGAAACACACATTCACGCACACACAGCCATTTTATTTGATGTCTTCCTTTCTGTTGCTTGGCAGTGGGGCATACACCAGTTTGCCTTCCATCTCTTCTGGGATGTTATCTCGCCCAGGGACTGCAAAATACTCGCTGGCAATGGCATACAGAGTGACGGCTACAATAAGCCAAGAGCCCATTAAGGAGACTATTATTGATGGCATCAACAGAGAATTAATGGTGAAAGCAGCACAAGTCAAGTGACATGAAGAGCAAGACTTCCCTGACACTTCACTTCACTGTCAGTCAATGTGTTTCTCGGCAGCTCCCCCACAGTCACACCCAGTAAACTAATTTCTAGGAGCGCTGTGGGTAGTTGACTGCAGCACAACTGTGGAAGCTGTCACCTCATGCAGATAGATGGCCTTTTGTGTCTGGGGATGGGACGACGAGGCACGTCTGTCCTTGTTGTGTACAGCGTCTGGCTGTCTCTGAGGCCCCACACTCACTCGGCGCTCCGGCGATCAGCAAGCTTGCATGGGTGCACGCCTGGGAAGATTATGGGTGTTTTTGCGCTGGCGGTTATGAATATATAGGGTTGTCAATATGTTGTGACTTTCGTATTGAAAGGATGTTTCTTGTAATACATTTGATGTTTTGGCCTCTCTGTCTCCATCTCCATTCCCTCTGCCAATGTGTCTCTCCAGGGGTTAAACCAGCTCCATCCTTTTCTCCACCACAGACCAGTTTAAACCGGTTTCGGGGGAAGTGCTTTGTGTAGACCATGGACTCTTTGGAATATCACTTGGAGCTGTGATGATGTCACTGCAGACCAAAAAGCTCTGGAGTCAGCACAGCTGTGGGCTTTTCAGCTATATATGAAATATGCTTTTGCATGCACCAATTCCATAAGAAGGTTGTGTACATATAATGCAATACTTTTACTGCATATATTGTCTTATACCGTTTTTCAGGGAGTTTAGGTGGCCCAACTAGTCTATACATCCGTTTCTGAAAGTGGACTGCTGTTGATGTATGGCTGTGATATAGGGTTGTGTGATATGACGATTGTTACTATTTTATTTTTTGTCATTCTGACCCTGCTTAACGTTCACTACACGTGAGGGACAAATACAGAAGCAACATGGAGGAGCAGAACCGGGGTCATTTTGGGGTAGGGGTCAGGGGTTGATTTGATGATCATCTTGAAGGGAGGTATGGGCTACTCAGTGTGATTGAATGTTGACGTGTGGGGCTCCGTATGATCAGCGGTTTATTCTGATCTTGTCCGAGTAAGGGTTAATCCACAAATCCAATGCTTTGATTTTTTTTGTGGCGGTTGCAGGCCTGTAATAAGCCTCTTTGATTGGAAGGCCTATCGGTCTGTCTACTTGTCAAACTGCACGCATGGCTGGGAAGAACTATTGCTAAAGCGAGCGAGCTAGCTTTGTGTTTTCGGGGAGTATTTTTGGAGGGAGGGCCAGGAGGGTTTCTTTTTCAGTTGGATATATTCAAAATGTATTTTAGTCTGGCTGGTTTCTTCAAGTTGCCTTCTCAAGCTTTAATGTCAATACTGGGATTTAAGGCAGAATTTGGCAGTGACATTAATATTAAGATAATAATCATTGAGTGTTTGGAATAGTGAGTCACCTCCTTCAGACTGTTTGTATTTCTATGTATGTAGTCACACAATTCCCAGCAGTTGTTGGTCATATTTATGTAGAATTTCAGACTTTCAAATGTTTTATTTTTCAATAATAAATCATATTGTTATCTGGATAACCTGCCGATGGCTCTGTGGTGGGGCTTTGCATGAATTCTCAAGTTGGCTGGAAAGTCAAATTTACAACATCCATCTCTGGTAGCATGCTAACCGTGGCGCTGTAATGTGGAGGTGACCTGAGCGTTGTTGCTGCGAGACATTCTAGCTTGGTTGTATATAGTACCTGACATTGCACTGCAAACTTGGCCTCTTGTTTTGACCACACAGCAAAAGTAGCGTGTTATTTTGGTCGATTCGTTTCTAAGCAGCCCCATCACAGCAGTGAGACGCTAAAACGGACCACTAGATAGCAATCAACTTGAGGAGATCTCGCGCCATAAAATGCACACGCATGATGCGCTATCTTACATCTTGCCAAATCATCCAACCCCCCAAAAAAATCAAAGTTAGGCAGATTTAGGGTAGTACCACAGAGCTTGTGTCGGTATCTAGTCCAGAGTCAGGGTTGTCGCCACTGTCTCGGCGATACTGCCTAAAATGCAGTATTGGTGGAAAAATCAGATACTGGTAACAACTCTAATGGTTGGGGTACCTGGACTACTTTCAGTTAAACGTGGTGTTCTCAGAGGGAGGGAGCAGCCGCGGTGGTGAGCTGTCTGAATGTAGTCCCGGTTCCCTAACCCCTGAATGCCGTGTCCTCCCAGGGAGGGAGCAGCCGGGGTTGGTGGGCTGTCTGAATGTAGTCCACTCCCGGTACCCTAACCCTAACACGTTGTCCTCGCAGGGAGGGAGCAGCCATGTCGGAGGAGGCCGCGCGTCTGACGCGTAGCCAGAAGCGGGCGCTGGAGCGAGACCCACCGGGCCCCGCCGGCTCCCCGGAGGACGGGGAGAGCAAGCGGCTGAAGCTGGAGACGGGGGACCCGGCCGCCGCCGCCATCGGCGTCGGCCTCTCGGACGTAGAGGACCCCGATGAGGACGCTGCCTCGGAGGGGACGCCTGACCCGATCCCCAAGGTGCCCGCCAGCCTCCTGAAGACGGGGGAGGTGAAGGCCACCATCAAGGTGGAGGTCCAGACCGGAGACGAGCCGGTGGACATGAGCACAGCGAAAAGGTAAATCTGAGTTTGATGGCAGTGCAACGTTTGATTAATTTATGTTTTGTATGCTGTGAAGCTTTTGTTTTAAGGCTGGAAATGTTTGTTGCTTGTCTTTGGCACATTTACTCTGTTGTTTCATGAAAGCCATCCAACACGAGTAAAATTGTGAGAAACTGAAAAACAAACCTTTCAAAACGTCTGATTTACGTGGAACTTGAGGTCTGGTTGGTTTGTACTTTTGCTTTCTTTAGCAAGAAATTACTTCCTCAGAATGAATTAATTATCTCTGAATCAGTAGAACACAAAGGAAGCCAATGTATTGCATTGTGATTGTTAACAATTTGGAGGGTAGCAGTCAAAAAGTTTTGATGTTAAATGTCCCGTTGAATTATGATCGCAAACAATGAAGTCTTTTTTGGAGTCCTGATTACAAATGTTGTTGCTTGTATCAGCCCGTGAACACTCTGTCTGGACCTAAACTATGGTTTGCGTTCTGGGTTGGTCAGAGTTTGGGATGGATGGAGGTGAAGGCAGGAGGTTCTGGGTGCCAGGCCTAGAAATGGACTGCTGAGCGGTTCTCTCCCAGTGCCGTGAGCATGGACGCAAATTAAGTAAAGGTGGTTTTCACCTCGTCACGTATATGCGTCACTCAAGAAGTCAATGTCTACTTCCTGGTGGACACCTCGTCGTGAAGAACTTTAAGGTTCCTCGGATCTGGTGTCCATTTTATCCCTAAGCAGCACCTGAACTCTGCTCTTCACACAAAATGAAGGCTATGTGTCACAAACTGGTTCTAACCGGCTGTTGCTATGGTTTCCACATGGGAAGGAGCAGTTGGAGAAAGGAGGGGCCTGCATTGATGGTGGGTGTGTCACATGACCAGACAGAAATGCCTGATGTCATGTGATGTTTTAGTAGGGTGATTAATACACATGGAGGATTGCAGTAAAAGGCACCAAAGGAGGTGATTGAAATGAGTGTCAGTTGGTTTGATATTCGATTGATCACAAGTTCACCTGGTTTAATCCTCCGCATGCATTTTAAATATTTACCCAAAGTCTTTCATGAACCTTTTTAATGAAGCTGAAACTACCAGATTAGTCAGTCTTAAAGATGAAAGTGTATTTAAGAAAATATCTTGGATGTATTGCTTGTCTTCCAATGACCTGTGGTGATCTCAAACCACACTTGGGGAAAGAAAGGCATTTGGAAAATGTAGGCATTTGTACCTAAAAAAAAAAAAAAAAAAACAGGAGTCCATTTAGTATTGCTACAATTTGTAGTATGTGTTTCGTATCAAACGATGAACTAATTGAAGCTTATAGGACTGAAATGATGCGAGGATCATTTAATCAACAGCGTGCAGACTCCATGTGGTAGCAATCAGACTAATGGTTATTGAGGTTCTTTTTAACTTTCTGAGGCAACTCTGTCTATTGGTCTGTCAAAGGTTATCGCAGAATCCTTGTGTTTTGTTTTAAATGTTGCAAAACGTCTTGGCCTGTTTTGAAATATGTCTCGTGAGGAGCGAAGTGTATGGAATGTATAAAGACTGAATTTCAAAGATGAAACGTGCATGAATAATTTGGTGTCTTGAGTGAACGAGGCGAGGTGGCGGTATAAAGTAATGAGTGAGGGTGTGCACAATAGGTTGGCTCCTAGCCATCCATACCCCTCCCCCACACTGTCGCGCGCTCCGGGATCTTCAGCGGACCTCGGCTCCGCTAAGCTCCCTGGCTGTGGTGTCAGCAGCCGGGGGAGAGGGGAGGAGCCGAGGCCCAGGATGAGGCTCTGACTAGGCCTCGCCTGAGAACAAGGGCAGGTCTGAGGCCCTGTCTGGATGGTGGTCTGACTCGGGCCTCCAGCCTGACCTGGAACCCTCTCACTCACAAAGACGTGGACAATCTCAGCAGAATCAACATAAATGATGTTGATGGCTGCAGTCCGTTTATTCCACTGGGCTTGGAAATGACATGAAAGTAATCTGCTTCAAATTGCTACCACACCTTTCACAGCCGTAACATTTACCACCAATTTCGGCCTGTTTTCTGGCCACAACCTCATCTTGTTCCAATGACCATTCATTTCTCCAGTCCACCATCCTTAAGCCTTTACAAGTACCTTGCTGGTTAAATTGGAAGAGCTATTCTTCGATCAGGGTGCTGTCCGAGTGTGTTAACACTTGACGCAAATAACCCAAGTGAAATCTTCACACAGCAGTTCTTGGATCAACGCCCTAAAGCAATTTCGGCGATCACAACTGTGGAACCTGATCAACATTTCTTTGTTTGATTTATAAACCCGATGACGTCAGTCTCAAAGACTCAAACTACCCCTCAAGGATATGTGGGACCGCATTCTTGGCATTACTTGAGTCGATGTGAAACATGTCGACCGGTTTAATTTCCATACAATTATTTTATATTTAGGATTTCACACTGTACGAACACAAAATGTCCTCTGAAGTCTGTTGGTAAAGTGAACGAGCCACTGTATTCTGTCATTACCACAGATGAATATATTCATCATATTGACTGACATTACCACAGAGGACAACAGGAGCTAATGGTGTTGCCCCACAGCTGTCTATAGCCTACCATAAAATGTATTTCATCACAATAACGTCCTATTAAGGAGTTTATGAAACCAAACAAGTCTACTGTCACTGCTGAGGCCGAGAGGACATGTCTTGTCTGATGGCACACCGCAAGACGCATCAGCAAGATGGTAGATGTCAGTCTTTTAAATCGTCAACGTCCGATAACCATATCAACACATGATGTTGAATGATCGGACTGATGAACGGAACCCATGTGGGTGACTGATGCAGATCCGTGTATCAATAGAGGAAACTACGCTAGGTATCGGCCGAGAAAGCAAAAAGGTGTTTATAAGGTGGAGTGGAGAGTATTCAGTGCCATTTCAAATCATACAATACTGCTAATCCAGGATCGAAAATGTCTACGTGGGCAACATGGAGACTTTCGTTTACCTGTGATTCTCAAGATTGTTCCTCGCTCTCCATATTCCCTAGAAGGAAGGAGCCACTGTTCTTGGGCTGGCTGTACAGGATGTCTGTGATGAAGCATGATGTTGTGGAACAATGTCAGGAAATATGAGGACAGTGTGGCAGTGCACGTAATGGGCATTTCTAATTTTTATGTTATGTCCGCTCTGCTCATAACACCATCCCCCTCCGGCGTTTGAGTAAACAGTTTGTAGATCCATAGGCGTCGGGTTCACTCTTCAAAGTCATGGCTGTGTGGATGGCACTAGTAAAGACGACCCTTCAAAGTTGTTGTTCATGTACCAGAAGGAGAACGTGAACTGAAGTACCTTGTCTTTGCTGTTGGGGTCTCTTGGGGGACGGGGAAGTTGTCTGGCAACCAGGGCTTGGGGATTGCCACTTCGTTCCTCGTGATTTCCTGTTGAAAATGAAAGTGTTTGTCGTTTGTTGTATAGTAATATTATACTATCATAACTCCTCCTGACAAGCTTATGGTTGCCTTAAATAACTGATACTACCATATCTGTGTGCCAAGGTCAAGGTGAGGCAATGGCTGTGTACACACACTTGGGTTGCAGTGTGAAGACGCTAGATTAGACGACTAAACCCATGGACC
Organism: Gadus chalcogrammus; assembly: GCF_026213295.1. Classification (NCBI taxonomy): domain Eukaryota; kingdom Metazoa; phylum Chordata; class Actinopteri; order Gadiformes; family Gadidae; genus Gadus; species Gadus chalcogrammus. Next base: position 29,868,790 of record NC_079423.1, read on the forward strand.
ACCAGAAAGTCAAGATAGCTGGGGAAAAGTTGTTTTTATTTTGAACCTGTCTCCCTGCACTGTCCGTTCAAAAGAGCGATGAGGAATAAGATATGGTCCGTGCTTTTGTACATGGATTCAGGCGACACAATCCAATATACTTAACTGAATTGCCAATTTCTCATATTGCAATCCAATATACCCTGGGTAAAATGAGGCAGGAAAACATCTACTGATGGCCCGGATTGGTTGGAATCATGCGTCAACTTGATGACACCCCACTCATTGGTTCGGCTATATAGACCCTCCCTAAAGGAGTGCTGGAGTGCCTGCACATATAGTTTGACAGACTGTATAGAGCAAACTTTAACATTGATTGTAATTCAAATTCCTGTTATTTTTGTTCATTTCTCGGTTGGTTTTCATGGAACAATCCTTGGTTGTGTTAATTATTTTTCCTCATGTTTCCTGTTGGGGGAAGGGAAGGAACATGTTTTCTTTGTTTCACAAATCGACAATTAAACAGATTAACGTGGCTGATGTTTGTACATGCAGTCAATCAGAGATGACCCATGTACTTTATGACTCAATGTCCGCTATCTTGGGTCAAAAGGAGGGAGTGGCACGTATTTTTTCCGTGCTAATCGATATAGATAAGGGGGTACAGCCAGCTTGTCCCTTTGCTCCCTCCCCCTTCCGCCATTACAGGGCTATTGATTTCTCGGATCTAACCTCCTTGTGTTCCTGGTTAGCATTGCCCTACTGCAGCGCAGCTGAAACCATAACCCTTGAATGCCCTCTACTGGCATGAGTTCCAAACTGCGCCGATTCCAAGTTCACCCCAAAATGCAGGGCTGTGTTTCGAAGTGGCCTCACCTCACCTCTCCCTCGCTTTTCCCCGTAGTGAGGTCAAGAAGGAGAGGCAGCCCCCGTCCCCGGACGACGTCATCGTGCTGTCGGACAACGAGCCGGCCAGCCCCGTGATGAACGGCCACTGCTTCACCAAGACGGACACGGATAAACTCATGGTAACTCTTCAGTCTTTTAGGATGTCAATTGACAACCCTAACCCCAAACGGTTATTAGCGATTTAACGATGGATCTGCCACTGAGCCGTTTTCCGCAGATGTAGGCCCTAAACACGGGATCGGAAATCGATTGTGCACAAGACGCGCCATCATTAGGTTTCAGTCACCGACACGGTTCTGTTATCCAGCCTGACTCTCACAGGGCGCTATTCCCCCAGTGATTGTCGTTTTGATAATGTATGTTTGCACTAAATGTGGTAAACCTAGACTTGTCATTTTTCCCACATCCCTACTTAAGTTTAAACTACTGAAGTATCTCTAACCTGATATGGATCGTGGCTCGCAGTTAATTCCCTCTGCTTTATGTGAAACCAATTTATAGCAAAGGCTTTCCTTTTTTGATACAAGTATATATTATCTATATATGTTTAGATTAAAACGCTGTAATTTAAAAGGTTTCCATAACCATGCTTGAATCTGTCGCAGAGATTTGTTAGGATTTGAGTGTGTTGAGCAGCAGCGTTGGAGGCCTACCCAGTCCAACAGCATCGGGTCGGCCTCTGAAGTGTGTTTTGTCCTCTTCGTGTCCAGAAGAGCAGCCCCGAGGAGAGGGAGCGCATCATCAAGCAGCTCAAGGAAGAGCTGCGACTCCAGGAGGCCAAGCTGGTCCTGCTGAAGAAGCTGCGACAGAGCCAGATCCAGAAGGAGAGCACTGTACAGAAGGTACACACACACGCACGCACACACACGACCAGACGCTGAGCCACGGAGACGACATCATGCATAGACAAAGATGCCTGATGATCATTGGTTAAACTGATCGACCTGATGCGATCCAAAGTATAAATCTTCAAATAAAAACAGCAACTGTGTGTCCTGTGTGTACAATCCCAGTCAGCGCCGTGATTGTTTTAGCATTTGCGGGCAAATAACTGCAGGGAACAATTTGGTCAGTGTAAAGGGACCTTTTTATGTGATCAGACATGCATGTTAACACAACGGCAATGTCATGGTAGGCTACGGAAGTCGTATGCATATATCCTTCGTTAGGTTGATAGCGTCATTATCGTGAGCGGCCTATACGAACCAGTTCAATCTCAGAACAACACCGCTGAGCTGGTCCCACGCCACACGGTCACGGTCTGTGTGCTTACAGGTGACAGGCCGTAGCTCAGGTACCGTGATCCCTCCTCCACTGGTGCGGGGCGGGACGCAGCACGTCCCCTCCAAACCCAACTCCCAGATCGTCATGCCACCGCTGCTGAGAGGAGCACAGGTAGGCGTCCGGACCTCGGTAAACATCCACAAACCAGACACCAAACCGTAATCCACTTGAAGCATCTTGAGCAGATGATTGATTCTGTTGTTCAGCCGTTGACGATGTCGTTGACCGCCCGTTCCGTTCCTCCACTGACGTTCTCGTTTCTGTCCACCCCCTCTCTCTCCACCCCCCCCCCCCCCGTCGGCCCCTCAGCCCATCGCCGTGACCCCGCAGCAGATCGCCAGCCTCCGGCAGCAGCAGCAGCAGCACAGCGGCTCGGGCCCCCCGCCGCTGCTCCTGGCCCCCCGGGCGTCGGTGCCCAACGTGCAGGTGCAGGGCCAGAGGATCATCCAGCAGGGGCTCCTCCGGGTGGCCAGCGTGGCCAACAACAACGTCATGGTCAACATTCCCCAGGTAGGACGGCCTCCGTGAGCCTCCGTGAGCCGCCGTAGCACCGCTCGTACCGTAGTTGGGCAATGAAGTCATGTTTACACTGATGTGGGTGAGGGATGTTTCGGGGAGACGAGCCGCTTAGCTCTGCTGACTTGTACCTAATGTTCATTTTGTGTATGCCTGCTTATATTGCATCTCATAAATTGTATTATATAGTCACTTACTTTATCATATTTACTGCTGCTGCTTTTTTTTTTTTAATGCAAGCTCTGTTGTAACGCCCTCATTTTTTAAATGTTTTATTTATTGAACCGCTAAAAAATACTACAAACAAAATAAAGAGCAATAAAATGCAAGGAATGAAATAAAACAGAAAAATGGGATCCTCAGGACACTAAGCAACAAATACGTGACTGAAATAATCCATAACTCCCCTCGGTGATGAATGAAGAGCCTGTCTGCCTGTCTGTCAAAGGCTAACCTCATGCCGCCTCTTGTCCCCAGGCCTCTCCAACCCATATGAAGGGCTCCAACGTCAACTCCAACTCCAACCCCGGCGAGTCTCCAGCCGCCCGGCAGGCCGCTGCCAAGCTGGCGCTGCGCAAACAGCTGGAGAAGACCCTGCTGGAGATCCCTCCGCCCAAACCGCCGGCCCCCGAGTTCAACTTCCTACCGTCGGCCGCCAACAACGAGTTCATCTACCTGTTGGGTCTGGAAGAGGTGGTGCAGAAACTGCTAGAGATGCACGGCAGGGGTAAGCTGCTCCACTTTGCAAAGTATTCTTTATTTATTTATAGTTTCTTTATTTGTAGAGTTGTTCCGAAGAAAACGATAAAAGTATCTAAAAGGTAGATACCCGATACTACCTTTTAGGCAGTATCGGGAATCATCTCCGACCTAAATGCGTTCGAGCTACCAAGTCAGAAAAATATGGACGCTTGAACACAAGAATACAAATGCATTATAATCATAGATTATAAATAAATAAATGTAAATTATCTAGTTCCTCTCCCGTCAACAAACAATTTTTTGTCGACAAACTAGTTTTTGTCGACAGTAAGTGAACTGACGCATTGCTGTTATCGTAAGAGAAGCCTTCAATAAGAAAAGTGCTACAAGTACCTACAAAGCGTCTTATGCCGCTTTTCCACTGCATGGTACCAGCTCGACACGACTCGACTCGACTCAGCTCGCCTTTTTTGCGTTTCCACCGCGATCTAGTACCTCAAGTGGCTGCTTTTTCTAGTACCGCCTCGCTCTAGGTTCCAAGCGGCTGAGCCGATGCTAAAAGGTGACGTCGGCAGACGGCCGGCCACTGATTGGCCAGAGAGTGTGACAAAGTCACGAGAGCGACATGGCAACCATGCTGGTAACGATAGAACAGCCATAGTAGCGCCGCAGCCAACATATTCCACTTCTTCAACATGCCAGCTAATAATACGAACACGAATACCATCGCATCGATGTTCTCCATTGTTGTTATGTGGGTTCTGTCCATGTGTGGGTTACGTAGGTGTTGTTTGCGTCGCGTACAAAAATACGTCACGGCCCTTTCGCGCAGACGACCCCGCCCACGTCCCGGAGGTACTATTTGCGGTGGAAAAGCACCCGCGCTGCTACCGTGTCGAGTCGTGTCGTGTCGAGTCGAGCTACATGTGCGGTGGAAAAGCGGCATTAGAGTACCATATTAAGCGCTATATAAATTTCATTTATTGTTGTTATTATTATTATTATTACAATGCTAAATGCTCGGTACCGGCCGATACTCAAGTTCAGGAATCTGTATCGTATCGGGGAAGGAAGAAATGTTATCGGAACACCTCTATTTATGTGGGTGCTCAGTTCCATCAGCGATCAGCGTTCCTTCCATGATAGAATGTGAAACCCTCGTCTGACCCCTCTCTCCTCCTGACCCTGACCCTGACCCTGACCCATAACAGGTAGCTTAGGCCCGGCCGCGGCGATGGCCAACTCTCTCCCCAAGGAGCCGCACACCTGTCTCCAGTGCAAGACGGACTTCACCTCCCGCTGGCGCCAGGAGAAGGCCGGCACCGTCCTCTGCGACCAGTGCATGTCGTCCAATCAGAAGAAGGCCCTGAAGGCGGAGCACACCAACCGGCTGAAGGCGGCCTTCGTCAAGGCGCTCCAGCAGGAGCAGGAGATAGAGCAGCGCATCCTGCAGCAGGCCGCCTCCTCCGCCGCCTCCTCCTCGTCCTCCTCGGTCTCCAAGACCACCTCTCCGTCGCTGTCAAAGAGCGAGCAGCAGATCCTGGTGTCCCAGCAGTTCAAGCAGGTCAGGGCTGCCATGCAGCAGCAGCACCAGCAGCATCAGCAGCATCAACAGCATCAACATCAGCAGCAGCATCATCAGCAGCAGCAGCAGCAGCACAGGGGGCAGTCCATGGCTCGCCACCACTCCGCCATCAAGGTAAGCCCGAGTCTAGCGACAACCCTACAAGGTTTAAGGGGAACCTGTTCTAGTTACCCTTTGTAAATGAATGAAAACCCATTGCAACAATGTTTTGTGTTTGTGTGTGTGTGCGTGTGTGTGTGTGTGTGTGTGTGTGTGTGTGTGTGTGTGTGTCGTGAAAGAAATTGGGTCGGTTGATTATCTGTAGTGTGTGATATCCGTCCCTAAAGTTTCCCTGTAGCTACGTGTTAACTTACAAACCTGTTATTCATGGTGATAAAACGACCAACTGCCGTTAAGTGCAAACAGTCGTCGTTGGTACAACTCTGACTGTTTTACAATGGGTAGGCTAGACACCCCTTTGCATACTGATACTGTAAGACTTTATTGGACCTTTTGTTCGTGCCGCCCTCCCAGACGGTCGGTCAGATGTCCCGTAGCATCCAGTCTCCAGTGAGCTCGCGGGGCGTGGCCCACTCCTACTCCTCCGCCCAGCTGCAGAACGCGGCGGCGGCGGCGGCGGCCGCCATGGGCAACCGGCCGGTCAAGCATCCCGCGGCGAGGCCGCTGCAGCAGGGGCCAAAGGGCGGAGCCACCGGCAGCGGGGGCAGCAACCAGGTCCACATGGCCGCCTGGAGGAAGCAGAGCGGCGGCAACACAGGTAGGCGCCCCGCCCCGTCCCCGTCGTCCCCATCCTCAGTCTCGTATACATTACGTTTACCTTTAGGGCATTTGGAAGATTTTGATCCAAAGCGTCTTAACATTAAGTACATTTAGTAGAAGAAAGAGAAACGACAATATATGGCTGTCGGTACAGTCAGGATGTTCATAGCAAGCACTAATAATTGTTGGGTTAACCCATTCCCCGTATACAGCAAAGATAGCTGGGATAAGATGCTACACAATTATAAGTACTGTCTTTAAGTGCCAGGACGTACAACATACAATGAATGCTCTCTCCATTTAGACACACCTCTGTGCTTTTGACAACTCCTTCACCGTTGTCTTAACTCTTCGGTATCGCCGTCTTTATCTTTGGGTGATTTGGCGAGCGGAACACAATGATGCACGTTTGTCGGGACTCTTTGAGGACAGATGTTTATTGTGCCACATCTCAAAATGTTGCTGTTCTGGCATGGTATAACTGGGGAGCAAATGTGTGTCCTGGAGAATGGAACAACGGGTGTTTGCGACGGGTTCACTGATGCACCCTGTCCCCGACAGGTGTCCCCATGACGTACGTGAACCCCAGCCTCGCCGCCCACAAGACCAGCTCCGCCGTGGAGCGCCAGCGGGAGTATCTGCTGGACATGATCCCATCCCGCTCCATCTCCCAGACAGCCAACACATGGAAATAATGCTGCACCATGAACCTCTACAATAACTATGACCCCATTGAAATAATTTCACCCTCCTAATTATCAACATAACTACGGACCATGCCGGGGGGGAGGACCTACGTTTTGACCCATATTTAGGAAGTACAGAAAAAAAAAAGTGAATAGAAAAAAATATATATTTCCCTCGCTCTTTCTGCTGCCGTCTGTCTGTCTCTACGTCCTATGGATTGTGAATATTCATGAGTGCCGGGGATGGGAAGTGTACGACCTCAGATGTGTCCGTCGTCTCTCCCTCTGTCGTCGGTTGAGCCTCAAGTTTGCAACGAGAGGGAGCCGTCGCATCCTCGCTGACCTCCATTCTAGCTGGGAGATAGCCGCCATCTTGCACCGTCAAAGATTAGCCTTAGCCCTGACCCCATTCCTCTCCAGGTGAAGTAGGACACTAGGAGCCTGCGGTTGCTGGACTCGACTCTGAAGTTCCATCTTGTTGGGATTTTTACCCATCTCCATTATTTGGACGGAAGTTCCATCTTGTTGGGATTTTTACCCATCTCCATTATTTGGACGGTTCCCAGGTGTTTCTGAAATCCTTTTTTCATAGCTATATGGGCTGTGTTAAGTAGCTGTCCACCGACCTCGCAAAACATTATTCACCGCCACTCGTGTTTGAAAAAATGCCCATAATCAATACTTTTATTCCAACATGTCTGGCAGGGAACAAAGCTTCTGGAGTAAGATGGCTGCTCTTAAATCCATTCTGACTACATAGTTGTGGAAATAAAACCTTGTGAAATACCGGGGGAATCTGGAGTAATGGCCAGAAGTGAGCATTACTCGGCTATAGTCCATTAACTGTGGTTCTATGGTGGGGAGGGTAGCTTGTGGACCATCCAGGAAATAATAACTGCTTTAGCTTTGCAAAAACGAATACTAAAGACTTAAAAAAAGAAAAGACAAAACAAAAAAAATAACGTTTATCTCCACACAGATTGCCTCTCCACTTTGTGTGCGTGTGTGTATAGCAGAGCGTTTGGGCAGTGTGTCGGGATAATTTTGTATGGCTGAATATGAAACGTGTCCTGTAAGTCCTATACTGTGTTTGAGATGTCGTGCTCCCTGACGCGTGGAACTGGCCTCGTCGAGGGCTCCTGGTTAAGGTTACTGTTGAGGTGGTTTTACATCTGCTGGGTTCTGTGTTTTAGCCGACTTTTAATGACTTGTTTCTAAGATGAAGACCATTAAAACAGATAAATGTCTCGCTGTCTAATATTTAAACAAAATCAAAATGCAGACTGAAAGTTTCGGGGACTTCTTGGATATTGTAGAAAGGAAATAAGAGAAGAAAAAAAACGTCCAAAGAACTACTGGAGTCCAAATGGAGAATCTTCTCCCAGGGGGTTGGGTGTTCCTGAACCCTCTTTGGATGTAAAAATATACGTTCCTGCTAAGCCATGGGGCTGTGAACGATGTCATGGTTCATGACGTGGTTTTGCTTTTAGTTGTAGTTTGTGGCGGATTCTTTTTCCTCTTTAGACAACTTTTCCCGGTTTATTTATAGGGTCCCGTTAGCAGAGCTTTGCGTTTAGGCATCGGTTGGAATGGGTCTCCCATTTTAAAACGCGCGCATCTTCTGTCCTGCACACCCTGTCATTGGTTTAGAAGAAGCTGGTCCCATTTCAGAATGTAACCATTTAAAAACAAAACACACCATGGTTTTCTTTTTTTGTCTGCTTTGAGGTGTCGTCCATGATTTGTCTGATATAATTGGTTCTTTACAATTGTGATGTGCGATGCAATGTGTTTTCTAAGGATTCAGTGGCTCAGGATAAGCTAGTGTTGGGGGGGGGGGGGGGGGAATCCAATATGCCCATAACAAAAAGCGGCGATGCGCTCAGCCTCCGGACACAGTCTACGAGGCTATAACCTTTTCACTTTGCGGTGGCTGCCTTTGTAAGGTACATACGATTGGACGATTAAAAAATGGCTATGTTTGGGGTCTCGGGTTGTAATGGATACTTAAATTATTAGTTTTAAATTGTTTGTTTTCTCTGTCTCTTTTGTTTTTTGCGGGCGGTGTGCACAATGGTCGAGAAATTAAAGCAGCCGTCACATGAGGTCCACCCCGATCGGTGCATTCATGTAAAGACTGCTGACGCGCGAGTTAGGCAACCTTCTTTCACAGGTTTAATTTATAGGTAAACCTTGTATACCCTTAACCAATGTGTCCATCCCTTTTTACACACATGCAGTGTTTTTGTTAAGTATAACCCCATTCTTTAGAGATGTTTTTTTGTTTCTTTGTGTATAGACCCATGTATCGGTCTCGATTCTTTTGTAAGGATTGAACAATGCCATCATCGAGGATTTACGACTTTGTTAATTCATAGGTTTTCTGTTTTTCCTTTCAAGGCCATCGCTCACCAAGAAGCCCTGTGTTGAAAGCTAAGGTCTCAGTGTTTAGTAGACGACATTGTCATTTGTTCATCGGTAGAACCCCAAACAGGTGTTTAGGAACATCTGGGACGTTTGGGACTCCTCATTTCCACAGTTGGATTGATTTAAATCGGCCGGGGATATTTCAAACTGTCTGTGTATGGCAGACAAGGGCCGGATGTAGCAAAAGGATTCGAACTGTTGAATGTAACGCGAACGACTGGAGAGTTGGCGTTAAATGTGTGGACCGGCTGCAGGCCCTCCGTGCACCGCTGGGTGTCGCTGCTGAGGCCGGTTACGTCATCGTTCCGTCTCCTCCAGGGATCCCCGCTCCAAGGCGCTTCTTCGGGGAAATGAGGTGTACATGAAAAATATACGTTTGGATTCTTTTTTTTTTTTTTTTCTCTCACCGCTCTATCAAGTAATAATAAAAACTAATTTTAACCCCTCTATTAAGTTTGATTTGTGGTGTTATTGTTCATTTTTTGCACTTTAAAAGTCTTTCACGGCCGCTACATATATGGTGGCCTTGATCTGAACTGTTAAAAGACTTTCCATGTGTTGGCCGCATTGCTCGTTAAAGAGAACGTGCACATGTTGAACACTTCAAACACACACTATCAGTCAATAAGCAGAGTTTATTGTGGGACCGCCGCCGCAGCATCGCTGTCCTCCACTGCCGGCTGCAGCCAGGTGGACTCAGCCACCTGTTGGATGTCCGGCCGGGCAGAGGCGTGGTACTGCAGGATGAGCAGGATGAAGGACTTGCATGAGTCCGCCAATGCCGCGTTCTCAGGATACGCCACCGGCGCCCGTTGAGCCCGGACGAGTCTGATCGCGTTCGAGTCGTCGTAGGGCATGCACGCCGTGAGCATGACGTAAAGAATGACCCCGATGCTCCAGATGTCCGACTTCTTCGGGTCGTAGTGATTCCCGAGGAGAACTTCTGGTGGCGCGTACAACGGGGTACCGCAGAATGTGCTGCTCAGGTCAGAGGGGCCTTCTAAAAACCTCCCAAATCCAAAGTCTGTGATCTTCACCTCGTTGCCAACTGTGAGCAGTATGTTCTCACACTTCAGATCCCGGTGGACGATGTTGTTTTGGTGAAGGTAGCAGACGGCGCTAACAATCTGGGTGAAGTACGTCCTGGCCAGTTCCTCCGGGAGCCTGCCAACCTGTTGGATTCTCTCCAGGAGGTCAGTGGCAGCCAACTCCATCACGATGTACAGCCTCCCGCTAGTGCTGTCGATCAGCTCATGGAGACGAACGATGTGGTCGTGACTGACCGTCCTCAGGATAGTCAGTTCCCGCGATAAAAACTTGACGGTAAAGTCTTGCGGTGCCGATCTTCGATCCACGATTTTGATGGCGACGTTATGGCCGTGTTTGGTGGAGCTGGCGATTTTTACTTTGGAATAAGTTCCTTCGCCGATGGTTTTCCCGAGTCTGTAGCCCCTTCTCCCCAGAACAACCCTGCTGAACATGTTCACAGTGTGTGTACCTGCTATTGGTTAATTCAGCGAGCGCTCGGCAAATTCTGTCATCTGTGCATCCGAGTTGATGGATTGAGATAAAGTTGGGCCCGGTCAATGGTGTCTTTTTGTGGTCAATTCGAGGAGCTGATGTTTGGGGTACTGGGAAGCCGTTGCTGTGGAGCGGTCAAACTCTCTCCGTTCCACTTTTCATTATGACATAGGCCCATGGGTCAACGTTCTGAAGTCAGAAGAGGCCTCAATAAGAGACCGAATACTACAATGGGCTGTAGACGGATAAAAAGTCATGCGTTCATGCGATAAATGAAAAGTGTATATTGAATTGTTCCGTTTTATTTTGGGGCAAAGGGTCTACATTCTTGTATTTAATGTAATTACTACTTCATGAGTTCAGCGCTGCAGCTCTATTTTAACACCACTAGGGGGCAGAGTATCAACAGTCCCGTGCCAGTCTTCACTCATCCATCCCGTGTGTGTGCGTGCGTGTATCTAGATCTAGAGCCTGCGTTCCCAGTAGCCGCCCACTCATATCAAAGCGTTACTTTGAAGTTGGCATGTAGTGCTGCCTGTGCAGCAGCATTTACATTTCTCGGTTCACCGTGAGTGATATCATCACCGCCTTGAACGCGTCGAAATCCAATCTTAAATCTTATCCGTTGTTTATTCTCCGATAAAGACACGGCAGTAGCCTACGCAGCGTGTTCCCACTGTACACGGTCATTAGCTCTGTTTAGCAAATACGTTTTCCATCTTCATCCCCCTCAAAGTCATTAAGATTCATCATCATCATCATCATCATCAGATGAAGGGTGTTGCCCTTCATTTCACGGCCTCATTCTATTGCTCATTTTACTGGCTGTGTGACTGTTCTCATCCCTTTGGTGTTCGCTGCGTGTGTGTGGTGAGTGTTTGAGTGCGTGTGTGTGTGTGTGTGTGTGCGTGTTTGAAGAGGTGGGTGCAGGCAGTTGGGATACCAAAGCTTGCTTTAGCAGCTCTGATTGCACTTGCCACAGCCAATGGGGCGGCTTGCGTCTCCCCCCCCCTCCGCCTCCCTTGGTGAACGCCGGTGTTACTCCGAGCCAGTCGCGTCAACACAGGAGTCTCTGAGCGTCAGTGAGAAGCAGACAGATATCTTTTTATATATAGAGAGTGTGAGGGAGAGAGAGCGTAGAGGAAAAAAAAAAGCCATACAAAAGCAGCGTTGTGAGTGGGAGACGGTAATCACCTTCCAGGATCTGAACCAATAGTAAGAGAGCCAGAGGGAGGAAGAGAGAGGGAGAGATAGCAAGCCTATTTATCTCCTCTCACTACACTCAAGTACAGAGCTAGAGTGCGCGTATGTGTCTGTGGAGTGTTTATTCAGTCAGACAAATAGGGATAGTGTGTGTGTTTATTTTTCTCTTCCTCCCTTGAAGTGGGGAAGCCTGGTCTGACTGTGCCTGCCTTTTTTTGGAGAATCCCATTGGCCGAGACGGACCCACTGCCGGACGAGATGAACCACAGCACCACCAAAGTGGGGTCGGAGACCTCTGAGCCCCTGCGCTACATCAGGTAGGTGTCCCACCCCTCTCTCCTACTCTCTCCTACCATCCTCTAGCGATCAGACGATCCACTGTCCCTCCACTGTCTCTTCACTGTCTCTCTACTCTCTCCCATCCGGAGCCATCCTTTACTGATCAGACCTCCACTGTCTCTCCACCGTCTCCCCACTGTCTCCTATGGTGAGCCATCCTCTAGCGATCAGACCTCCACGAACGCCGGTGGTGGGTGAGAATAGGGGTACAGTGCACGGTAACCATGTAGTAAACGTGGATTACTGTGCATGCCTCTACTCTGACATCAGTCTTCATCAGAAATGATACGGAGGGGGCGACGAGGTGTTATGGGTTGGACATGTTTTATTTAGATTTTGAGGATTGATAAAGGGTCAGACGACCGACGGGACGGGACGAGGGGGGATTCCGTGTGCTCCAGCCCGTGTGCTCCAGCCCGCCGTGTGGGCTTGTGTCTCCCCCCTCCGGGGCGCGGGGGGAAATAGATTGAGTCCCAGTTTGCGTTCCACATATTGGCGGTGTTATTAAATCAGCGGAGCCCGGTTTAATTTGGTGTCCTCAGGACGAGGTCCACTGACGATTCTCTAACACACTCCTCTGTAAGCCGGAGGACCCCTTGAGTCAGATAGGCGCCCACAGACATCCATCCGATGGTGGCTTCACCTGTCTCCTGCCCCCCCCCACACACACACACACACACACACACACATCCATGTCTGCTGCCATTGTAACATCATGGTTACCGTGTGTGTGTGTGTGTGTGTGTGTGTGTTTTCGTCTGGTGGGGGGTGAGGGGCGGTCTCATAGAGAGGGGTCTTTAAAGTGGTCATTTAAACTGGGGCGTAGGGCACATCGATGTGCTTGCATGTTTTTAACGCGTCTCTTTTAAAACGTCCTTATGACTTCCGACAACATGTCGCCTGACCCTGAAGGAAGCGCGGCGACACATCTCACCACATCAGACGGGTGTGAATCATCCTGATGTGTGAAGACTGGGGCCTCATCACTGCCTCTGTGTTGTGTCCCAACGGGATGCCGGGGTCAATTCTTTAATGCTCGCTACATGTTCTGTTCCCTTTCGTGATTGGTGGTTCCAGTATCCTCTATGAATAACCCTGTCTGCCTCGTTTATAAAAAAGGTCCTGCATTATGCATGCACATACCAAACCACTGATTTCCTTCCTAATCCGGTCTGGACCATGGTGAGCCCTCTAATCAGTTCCCAGCGATTTGCTATTTGATTAGCCTTTCAGCAAGTCGGACCCATTACCGCCCATACCAGTCCCTTGCTTTTGTTCGCCTCTCTGTACAATGAAGCAATCAATGTTGGTTACAGTGTCAGCCGCGTTGTGTTTCTGTGCTGTGCTCCGTGTGCGCTCATTGTGTGCGCGGACTAGGCTGCCAGCGACGGTTGATTAGGCTTCACCCGAGAGGCTCTGCCCCTGGCCTCCAGGCTCTGTGATCTCCACAGCGTGAACCGAGACTGCTATTAAGCAGAACAGCCCCGGCACGCCATTAAGGCACACCGTTACATCTGTGCCACAGGGATCGTACATTGCGGAGCATGCATCACTGCTGTGTGTGTGTGTGTGTGTGTGTGTGTGTGTGTGTCTGTCGGGGAGGATTCCCGGTGTTTTGTGGTGGAGGTAACGGCGGCCTTTTTGTTCAATAACCTTTTTGTTCGATACATAATCGGTTTAAGCATGTGATGTTTGGGGTTTATTCCAACCAAAAGATTAGGAAAAGATCTCATCTTAAAAAATAAACCTACAGGCATTCATGCGTGGAAGATAATATCGGCTACGGGAGATATAGCAAAGCTAATCATCGTAGAATGAATTTCACATTGAACCATTAGTATTATGTGGAATTTGCATCTATTAAACAATACACGTTTCCACTGGATCTAAAAGGATTGACTAAAGAGTGAAGTACAGTTTTAATACTTGAGTGTGCAAGACTCTAGAGTAGTGAACCCAACTCACTCATGCATACACACACATACTCAATGCCTGTATTTGTTTTGAAATAGTTTAGGAAAAATGCAAAGCAATATTGGGGTCTATGCAGTGGCTTCTACAATGCTCCCTGTAATTAACGTGACTAACATAACATAACACTTCTAATACCATAGCCATCAGAATAGGAGTGGAGTGAGAGAGACTGGACGTTTCCCAGCCTCTTGAGTTGTTGTCCCTCCTATATTTATTATCTGTGTACCTTCGTATGCTGTAAATGTCAGCCGTTGATCTGAGCTGAAAGGTCAGGTCTCTGTTAATAGTACCTGGCTGCTGGAGACCTCTGTCTGTTTCCCTATCAACCGGGCGGTTAGCCTGCATCCCTCGTGTCTCCAGCTTTTCTTTGTGAGTGATGTCACATCCACTGTGGAATGTCTCAATAGTCTTTTGCCAAAGTGGAAAAGCATGTTTGTTTCAGATAGTGAGATGAGTCTTCGAATGAGGTGATTAATCAGTAATCATTAATTTGGGTGTGGCTTCAAAGTGATACATTGTCAGGTCATTGAGGTGAATCCGGTTCTGAATATAAAACGATATAACATTTAACAGAATATAATTTGAGGTATGTATGTGAATGTAAGCCAGTGTTCTTACTAATTGGCACATTTGCATGCAAATGTGATTCTATAGAGGTATGAGAAATGCACGGTGTAATCCTCATCCGTTGGCATGTCTCTGTGATGAATGTGCTCTCTGTAAGCCTATTATGGCAACATTTATTATCCCTAATGTTTGTCGAGGCAACTCTCAAATTGTTCTATGTTCTCTGACACACAGGAGCACTGTCATCTGTCTGTCTGTCCTCTTTACGTGTTCCCTGGCCACTCCCTCAGCCCGTCTGTCAGTCTGTCTGTCTGTCTGTCTGTCCGTCTGTCTGTCAGCTTGACTGGTGGTCCGTTTAATTATTCTCCCCTCGATTCCCCCCCCAACCCCCCCCCCCGTCCAGTCTCTCCCTATTACTGTCCGCCTGCCAACCTGTCTTCCTCTCCCCGGGTACCTGCCTGTCTCACCTGCTGCTCCGATGTTGGCAGCGATACACTGGGCTTATTGTCATTCCCTGCTGCTCTCTTCCCAGCCACCCCATTCCCATGCAGGCAGGCAGCCCCGGTGGCTCCCGATGGTGGACGCCTCTTTTTATAGGTCAAGTGTAGTGATGGAGAGGGAGGGGGGGGGGGGGGAGAGGACATGGATACATAGCTGGAGATGGCTGGAGCAATCAAGCCGGTTGATTTGTGACTTACAGCGGTCTCCTGTACACGTGTCCTTTCCATTAAAAGCAGGTCAGCAGTTGAGCGCTCTGCGTTAGCCATGTTTCAAACGCGTGTGAGGGAATAGGCTGGGGTAGGGATTGGGGTGAGGAAGGGCGAGGGATGGTATTTATGGCATACATGGTGGCATGTATTATTGAACTGCACAGTCTTGTCACACAAGTCGGAGCAAAGAATGCGGAGCAATCACGCACACACACACAGACACACACACTCAAACACACACACACACACAAAAACACACCACAGACACACACACACACACCTGCTCTGTGTCCAAAACAGCCAGTCCTTTCTGAGTCTGCTGACTCAGACTAGCAAGCGGGCTGCTAAGTACCAAAGCACCCTGGGCCAATTGGAGAGGGATGGAGGGACCAGGCACTGGGTGCCCTGTGTGCCCAGGATGGAGGTGAAGAGGGGTGAAAGCACTTTCCCATCTCCAAGATTTAGAAGGAAATAGTTTGCAATGTAGGCCAGCTGCTGACTGTCAGGCTGTCGTCTAGAACAAATGTTTTAATGAGCCTACTAATGATGCTCGGCCGAATGGCATATGTAGGATGGTTCATGGATTACGTGTATACACACATATATATATATATATATATATATATATGTATATATATTTATATATACATATATATATGCTAAAATACATGATAAACATGTTTGTAAAAGTATTTTCTGATATTCTTTTTCATATTTATTGCCTCATGGGCCGCTGGTTAGTAAGCTAAAACGTAAAACATTATGATTTTTCCACTAGCCTCCTTTATTGTATTTCCTTATCTTCTAAGATGGAGAACAATTATTCATGAGACACTTTCTGTTTCAGTTTCCTTTTTAGGGTGAGGTAGTGTATGAGGAGGAGGGACCCCTCAAACCCTGTCTGACGTGTGTGTGTGTGTGTGTGTGTGTGTGTGTGTGTGTGTGTGTGTGTGTGTGTGTGTGTGTGTGTGTGTGTGTGTGTGTGTGTGTGTGTGTGTGCGTGTGTGTGTGTGTGTGTGTGTGTGTGTGTGTGTGTGTGTGTGTGCGTGCGTGCGTGCGCGCGTGCGTGCGTGCGTGCGCGCGCGCGCGTGTGTTCCTGATAAACCCATCAGCGGCCACCGGCAGCGCTCAGACGAGACACCCCCCCCCTCTCGCCGCCCTTTCAATGAAACGAAAACGAACGCGATTGAGACGACCTTGAGAAGCCCACCTCTGAGCCCACCGCCGCCTCCCGCTCCCAGGCTGCCTCCGTTCTACCCTTTTTTCCTGTCTTTTTCCTGTTCCTTCCGGTTCTCCCCAGTTCTGTACCCCTCAGGCTGGCTGTCGTCCCCAACGTTCCTCCTCTGGGATTAATAAAGTTCCATCTTATCTTATCGTAACGCAGACAGCAGTCGGCTGTGACCGATAATGTTTTCCGCTGGCCTGTCAGTTGACTCATAATAACCAGGA
>NC_079423.1:29895399-29897899 GCF_026213295.1 Gadus chalcogrammus
CATTCCTCTGGATTTAGCTTTTGTCATTTCTATACCACTTTCGTCCAACAGCAGGGGTTTAACTACAATGTATTATTGGAATTCAATTTTTACTGAGGCTGATATAAATCCTCATCAGCACTCAAAGTGTCAGGGATTCAGGATGTGTTGTGTTGCTTTTAGACTCGAAAGTCCACAATTCTAGATTCTTTCTGGCGGCCGTGCGTGGTGAGACTCCCACTGCATGGGTTCACGCGTTTGTCGGTCACGTTCATTGTATAAGTGTAAACACATCATGGAGCATGGAAAATGTAAATGAGTGCTAATGGATATCCTTTAAAGAACCCCCCCCCCCCCCCACCCTCTTAAATCTACAGAGTGGGAGGGAAAAAGCTCAGGACACACGATTAAGTTTCAGACTGACTGGACTTCGTGTCGTCCCTAATACGACCACGACGCAATCATCCGCTCCGTCGCGTTTCGTGTGTCCCCACAGTTCACCTCATGAATCCTAGCCAAGCGTACTGGACAGGAATGGAGAGGCAAAAGTAAAACCAAGTAAAGCCACGCCTGGATGGCAGCGGCCAAAGTAGCATAACCTCAAATAGAACCAAACTCCTTTGCTTCCCGTTTGGTGTTCCTTCACATGTCCTCAGCCGCTTTCCCACATTAGCCTGCTGAGCACATAATGATAAGATGCCCACACAGATAGGGAGGGCGGTGCCTCCCAGGCACACTCGAGCGTGGCATTGTGGGAGGACGGAGCTCTGGAAGCAGGCCGGCTCGGAGAATGACCGCCCTTGAAGAAGGTGTCTTCTCAACGACAGGCTTTTATTAGTGCAACGCGAGTCTTTGTTACTACCTAAACGCTGAAGGGAGAGGTGTTGATTAGGCATGATGGGTCTGTTGTGTCACTTTCCTCTCGTGCCGCCCCCCCGCAACCATCCCCCCCCCCACAACCCCCCCTCCCTCACAATCCCCCCCCCCACAACCATAACCCCCCTCACACCCACAACACCACCTCTTCCCTCGTTTCTTGTTTTTCCTTGCCCCTAAATCTCTCTCTCTCTCTCTCTCTCTCTCTCTCTCTTTATTTTTAATGTTGCCATGGTGATGCAACCCTTCCTCTCACCATTTCCCAGCCTTCTCAGGCTCCCAGTCTTTTGTCCTTCCGCTTTACTGCTCGCCCATAACGATGGATTTCCCTCACTTCGTCTGAGTGCCATAGCTAATTAAACAACGATTCAAACTGACCTTAAAACAGAACAAGAGTCAGCAGCTTGATAACATTTTTATTAATCCGTTCTTCATCACAGCGTAGCTTTATAGAATATTGTAGCTAGGGTCTGATGACTTATCCAGGGTCAAATGCGCAGAACTCCAGCTGAACAATCAAAGCAGTCATGTGTTACACACACACACACAGACACACACGCACGCACGCACGCGCGCACGCACGCACGCACGCACGCACGCACGCGCGCACGCACGCACGCACGCACGCACACGTGGGCAGGCTGGCCTGCTGATGAGAAGCCTACTCACATTATGTTGGGTTCACTCAGAGTGCATGTAAAACAGAACATGCGGATTGCGCTACGCAGGATCAAGCGGAGGTAGGAGGAAGAACGGAACGGTTCTGAAAAGAGATGAGCTTGAGCAGGGAGGTGGACCTGTGTGTTGAGGAGGAGGAGGAGGAGGAGGAGGAGGAGGAGAATCAATAGACCTGCCAATCATACTCAAACATGTCATATTCTTCACCATGGCAGTGGGACAACGACAGGTCTGACCGTAGTGTGAACCCCGCATGCTACATCTGAGAGAGTTTCAGATGTAGCGCTTTGCTCGAGGGAACACAAACAGCAAAACACTCTTCTCCCTCTTTTGGTGCTGGATATGTTGACAAGCGCTCAACTCAGAGATAATAAAAAAACACGCTCTCGAGCCATTACCGAATGGATGAATGTCTGGTGAGTCAGGCACGAAGCTCTGGAATAGGGGACGCAAGCAGCGGTGCTCTCATTAGATGGATGTCACATGGACCAATGAAAGCCCTGTATGCACATATATATATATATATATATAAAAATTGTAGCCTGCAGCTCTTCCATTATTTTGTCCCAGCCAGTGGCTCCTTTCAGATGACGTCTGGCGTTCTGTTTACGAGGGCGGTATACCTGGAGTACAGGGCACAGGAAACAAATGGGAGACGACAACACACACGGCTATTAGTGGGTTGCGGTCGCCAGGCCCTAGGCGGGGGGGAAGGAGTTATAAATTATAGACCAGTTTAACCTGTACAATTAATTATAAATATATCCAAATTCAAGGAAGGAGCTTGGTCCGATGAATCGTGTGTGTGCGTGTGTGTGTGTGTGTGTGTGTGTGTGTGTGCATCAGTGCTGGCTGGCACATGCATTTGTGTGTTTGAGTGTGTGCGTGTATGTTTGTGTCTCTATGTTTGTGCGTGTGCATGTGTGGTCTCGCAGTAGTTCAATATAGAAACGATGCAGACATTTCA
>NC_079423.1:29902899-29906616 GCF_026213295.1 Gadus chalcogrammus
AACACTTTCGAATAGGATCAGGAAAGGACTAAAAGAATAAACTAAGACAGCCGGCAACGGAGGAGGAGAGCATGGAGGCAGGGATGTCAGCTGAAATGTGTAATTAACAGTTCAGTTTGTTCACCCAAAGGTGAAATTAGATAAGCTCTCAAGCCCGGGGCTTGTTTCAGGGGTTAATTTCATATACGCCCTTATCTGTATGCACAAATCACATCAGAGTCAGTGTGGTGGGAGACACTGGTCTGAACTTTCCCCTGTGTGTGTGTGTGTGTGTGTTTGTGTGCATCTGAAAACCTTTGTGTGAATGTATCCTTGTTTTTATGTGGGCACATGCAAATGTTTGTGTGTGTGTGTGTGTGTGTGTGTGTGTGTGTGTGTGTGTGTGTGTGTGTGTGTGTGTGTGTGTGTGTGTGTGTGTGTGTGTGTGTGTGTGTGTGTGTGTGTGTGTGTGAGAGTGAGTTTTTGAGCATTTGTGTGTGTGTGTGTGTGTGTGAGCATGTATGTGTGTCTTGTGTGTGTGTTAGAGTGAGTGTTTGAGCGCGTGTGAGCCTGTTTGTGTCTACATATGCATGCACTCTTCCGAGAGCCGTGTAAGGAAACCCTGCTCATTAAGGACAATGCGATCAAAGCTGTGTTGGAGGTGTGGGCACCCTGGGGTGAGGAGGGCTGGGTGGGTAGGTGGGTGGGTAGGTGGGTGGAAAAGGATTTTCCAATGCAGCATGGAGAAACGATCCCTCCTGAGGGAAGATGATTAACTACTATGTCACTGTTTCATCTCTGGGGCGTGCAGTTGGCAGACAGAGAGCAACTGAACCGCTACGGGCTGGCGTTGGTTGAGCTGAAGCGCTGGCACGGCCTGGCGTTTGGGATTTCACGCATGCGGATGTCTGTTTTGAATTGTTAAACACGTTTTAAACACCATGAATAAGATGGATGGAGTCAAGGAGAGTGTCGGCGCGTCGGTCTCAGAGATGTTTCGGTTCCACCGAGCCTCTGTTTAACATCGACTCAGCGCTGCCCTCTAGTGGCGGCGCCTCCCTCCGTCTAGTCAACAGCTGTTGGGCTGCGGGAGACGCCACAGTACAGATCAATACTAATGGGCCAAGAAAACTGAGTAATATACACTCAGCGGGAAATCCCCCCCCCCCGGACTCCACACACGCACGCACACACATGCACACACGCACACACACAAACCCTACCTCCTTCCATGGAGTGAGATCTTCCCCCTGGCGTTTTTTAACAGCACCCGGTCTAAACAAACAAAAATGCAGAATGCTCGGGCCACATGGCTAGAATCAATGCAGCTCAAGAAGAGCCCCCCCCTGCTCGTCGGCGGTGTGTGTGTGTGTGTATGTGTGTGTGTGGGTCCACGCTGGTGTGTGCCCGTGCGCGGGCCGTGAAGCCCCGTGGACCGAGATGAACTTTGCAAAGATCATCTCGGTCACAGCGAGGGAGGAAGCCTCCCCGGAGGAGAACCCGGTGAGAGTGACAGCTGCAGGGCCGCCCCTGGGACAGGTAAATGCCAGCGTTGGGGGGCCCCCGTACCGGCAGACCGGGGCGCTTGGGGGAGCTCCTGTGCACAGGGTCATACATTATGAATATCATCTGTGTGGGCCCCCCCCCGCCCCCACGTCACAGCCGGATCAACGCCTCCGGTTCGGGACGCCTAGCTTCGGTGGGATGCTGGGTTGTGTGTTTTCCCCTCCTGGAGGCCATGGTTGTGTTTGAATCTGCCTCAGTGTTTCTCATGAGAGACACTGAGGCAGAAAAACGATTTCCTTAGCCGAGGTGACGGTGTATTGACGACGTTGGTTTGTTTTACAGTATCGAACACTGTCTTGATTCCTCGTAAGATGTAGTATCGCTATGTAGTATTTATTTACACACACGCCAACAGAAACTCCCATGATGCATAGTGACGCACAGCAATATATGTATTCATTATTCGTAGCTGTCATCGTCTGCTTCATGGTGAACGCAGCTCAAACAGCCTGGGTTCTCTCATCGTAAGCGCGGTTGACAAGTCACATGGGTTTGCAGCGAAAGGGCGTGTGTACACACACACACACACAACGTCTGTCACACTTATAGGACGTACACACACACACACACACACACTGTACTCACAGACACCGAATATGCACACACACCCACATCGTTTGTACACACACACACACATACACACACATACTGCGCACGCACACACACACACACACACACACACACACACACACACACACACACACACACACACACATTCCCCCGTCAGTTCATGTTGTAATTCCTCACCGCACGATGAGGAGTGACAGGGAGCCCTGATACATACTCTGTGCCCTGCTGTCTTTCCCCAGTGTTGATTAATAAAATGACACAGTCCCTGACAAAATACATAATTTCTCGATGATGTAGAGGTCATTGTTTAAAAAAAACAATGATACAAAATGTAGTCTTTTTTTGGATTAATGAAAAAGGATGTGTCTTTGGTGACGAGGTGACTTTAATGGGACTAAAAACCAGCCATCCAGCCCTAGCTGATGTTTTTAAGTTATATTTAATTTGCTGGGTTTGTTTCTCCAAGGTTCTGGGTTGGGGCCCTGTTGTCTGCAGCTGACCTGTGAGCTAGCTTAAGCTGTTGTGCTGACTGCTCCACCAGGGGTCTCTAGCGTGATACCGTCTGTGTGGAGCTCAGACACAGGTCAGAGTCAGCAGTCTGTTGAACAGGGCCCACTCCCAACCGCTCAACACACACACACAAACACACACACGCACACACACACACACACACACACACACACACACACACACACACACACACACACACACACACACACACACACACACACACACACACACACACACACACACACACACACACACACAAGCATGTGAACATAGAAGCATGTACGCACACACACACACACACACACACACACACACACACACACACACACACACACACACACACACACACACACACACACACACACACACACACACAACCACCTCACGACCCTGCTATAAGCACATGACATGCACATACAGTGACGCATGTAACTTGTTTAAACAGCCTGGGTCCTCGACACTCTTAAAATGGTTTAAAGAGGAAGACCTGAACCGTGACACGTGTCTTTTATTTTTAAACTGTTAAATACCTCACAACCGTGTGTTGCTATATTAGTGGTGTATTTCCCCTCCAAATACCTCTAAATGTCACTTTCAAAATGTACGGCATATATAAAATATAATGGAGCCACTAAACACTGTACCTTGGGGGCTCCTCGCCTTCTCCAGCGTTGCGATTTATTCTTAAAACCTGTCCGAGCCCCTGTGTTGCTGGGCTACAGCCATGATAACACCTTAACCCCCTCCTACTTTACTCCTCATTCTGGAGCATTCGGTTTGCTGTTATTGTTCTTTTTTGTTGACGTTTTTTGGTCGAGGCTTACTTAGTTATTTCAGCACTCGCATTAAGAATGATTGACCGTCCGTCTATCCTGCGCTTATATCTGGTTACATTCGGAAAGTCGCTGCCCATTACTTCAACCCATTAATCCAAGCAGGTTATAAACCCTGACAGAGACGTACTGTCCCATCCACTCAAACGTCCCTTTGCGTCCGCTAAGCGACTACATCTAATACCCAACGTCTGACGCCATGACAGCACTGGTGATCGTGACGAAGACGTCCCTAACGAGGGTCACTGTGGAGACGGGG
>NC_079423.1:29906716-29969216 GCF_026213295.1 Gadus chalcogrammus
AGGACAATAACAACTCTCAACGGTAAACCGACATGATTAGTTCTTCAGCCACAGGCAAAATATCAACATGTTGTTCAACACTCATAACTCAATTATTATAATTATTACATTTATTTGGCTCAGGAGGTAGGGCAGCTGGTAACCGCAAGGTTTCTTGCTAGTCGATCCCCGGCTCCTCCTAGCCGAGCGTCGAGGTGTCCCTGAGCGAGACGCCTCACCCTGACTGCTCCCGACGAGCTGGCTGTCGCCTTGCGTGGCTGACACCGCCATCGGTGTGTGAATGTGTGCATGAACGGGTGAATGTCGGTCAATGCTTCAAAGTGCTTTGAGCGGCCACTGGCTAGAAAATCACAAAATAAATGCAGTCCATTTACCATTAATTATTTTTAATAATTAATGGCACCCTCCCAGGTGTGACGGAGTGGACGTCCTGGTTCAACATCGACCACCCGGGGGGCAACGGCGACTACGAGCGGCTGGAGGCCATCCGCTTCTACTACCGGGAGCGTGTGTGCACGCGGCCCAGCGCCATGGAGGCGCGCACCACCGACTGGGTGGCGGCGGCCGAGACCGGCGAGGTGGTGCACTCCAGCCTGGAGAAGGGCTTCTGGTGCGTCAACAAGGAGCAGCCCTACGGACGCACCTGCTCCAACTACCACGTCCGCTTCCACTGCCCTCCAGGTGCCCCCCCCCCCGTCCCGTCCCCGTCCCCCAGACATCCTATTATTTACATTGACATTCAGGGCGTTTAGCAGAAACTTTTATGCAACGCGACTTACAATACGTTTTGAAGATTTGTCAGAAGAAAGATAAATAATATATCGCTGTTGGTACAGTAAGGCGGTTCATAGAACCAAATGCCTGCATACAACAAATATATTACCAGAGAGAGAGAACTAGTTGTAGAAAGATGGACAAACAGAGAAAAAGAGAGAGGAATTGATGGTTGGAGAGAGTGAGACAGAGAGAGAGAGAGAGAGAGAGAGAGAGAGAGAGAGGAAGAGAGAGAGAGAGAGAGAGAGAGAGAGAGAGAGAGAGAGAGAGAGAGAGAGAGAGAGAGACAAACAGAGAGAGAGAGAGAGACAAACAGAGAGAGAGAGAGAGACAAACAGAGAGAGAGAGACAAACAGAGAGAGAGAGAGAGAGAGAGAGAGAGAGAGAGAGAGAGAGAGAGAGAGAGAGAGAGAGAGGGATGAAGTGCATCTGTGACTAGCTTGGCAGCCTCTTCCATGATCACGACCGCAATTACGGTCGTGATCCATGGGGTCGGGTTAGCTCAGAAGGTAGAGCGGGTTGACCTGGTGTTAGGCTAGTTCAATCCCCAGGAGTGTCGAGGTGTCTGAGCCAGGCCTCTCGCCTAACAGCTCCCGACGAGCTGGCTGTCGCCTCGCAGGGTCGACTCCGCCACCGGTGTGTGAATGTGTTACGTGTAATGATGTTTGTAAAGCGCTATGGATGAAAGCGTCTCCTAAACGTCCTAAAATGTCCAACTGTCAAAATGAGACCGTTCCATCTTATTTGACGACCCCCCCCCCCCCCCCCTCTGTCGCTTCCCCCTTGGTTCAGTCCAGGCCTACTGGACGGACTGGAGCGAGTGGGGGTCCTGCTCCACGGGGGCCTGCGGCGACGTGGGGGTCCAGGTCCGCCAGAGGAGGTGTGTGAGCAACCAGCCGGTGCCGCTGCTCCTGGTCCCCGCCTGCCAGGGGCCCCACTCGGAGAGGAGGGAGTGCTCCACGGCCCCGTGCACAGGTGACCGTCTGGGGCCCGTCCTGGGGGGGCCCGTCCCGGGGAGGGGACTGTCTGAGGCCCTGGGGTCCTGATGCCTCCAGCCCGGGGGGCCTCTGTTGTGCCTTTCGTTGTAGTTCTGTGATGTTTGGTTCAACTGCTTTTTTTTAATTGGCGAATACAAAAATGTACTTTTTGTGAAATGCACAAAAGCAAATTTTATATAACTATGTAAAAATAACTATTATAAATGTTTGGTTTATAATTGTTTAAAAATATATTTATTAAATATAAGCGATACAGCCGTTCCTGATGCCACAGACAATAACCCCATGAATGAAAACAGGCATTAATGAATGCTTATATTTGAATTCATTTTAATATAAATTGGTTATTAAGTCAT
Organism: Gadus chalcogrammus; assembly: GCF_026213295.1. NCBI lineage: Eukaryota > Metazoa > Chordata > Actinopteri > Gadiformes > Gadidae > Gadus > Gadus chalcogrammus. The sequence goes on from NC_079423.1 coordinate 29,908,845, forward strand.
AAATGAATGTAGAACGAATGGACTCATTAATCATTGATTCATTAGTGTGTTTGGTTCCTCACCCAATCATTCCCAGTTAATAAATATAAATCAATCATAAATATAGTTATGACAATAACCATTTAAATGACAGCGCACACAGGAACACGGAGGACATTTTGGTCGGACAACAACAACTGTTACGGTTCACGGTTGGCTGTCCTCACGTTTCCATGCAGATCTGTTTTCCTCTTATGAGAGTGCGTAGGCAGAGTCGTATTTCCCTTCAGCACTGTCGTGTTCAGTCTGTGGCTTTGTGACCTCGACGGGAACGAAGGTAAATAATAAACCAGGCTGCTCCCATCGGTGCAATTTAAATAAGTATGTGCAGATTCTCTCCAAAGAGGACGAAGTACATTGCATTAAAACGTCTCATTTAGACACACTATGTTCCCTGCGTTGGTCCCCCGATGGGACTGCAAATGATGCGCCTGTAAATCACGGCAGGGACAAGCTGTCTGCCAGCAGGATTATCGCAGCATGGCTGCCAATTAAAAGTTGTGAAACTGAAGGATTTGACCACAGGACCTGTACAAGCTGCAAGCGCTCTTTAATCCAATGGTTCTGCCCGACTCTTCTGATGTGAGGGACTTTAATTGATGGGGCCTGGTGTTGCCGTTCATCCGAGAACGATCTACCGACAGACCTGTACCCACCTCCGGTTCCAAAGAACATGTAATTGAGGTCATGTCGGCTTTTATCTAACAGCAACACGTTTAACACAGCCTCAAGGTTTACCTCCTGCCTCTCTTCAATAAAAAAAGTATCCTGGGGACAACTTGTGGAGCGTTATTCACTTCACGAGAAGTTGTTTGTTTCTCCTCTTTGACCGCTGTCCTCTTTTGTCTGTTTTCCTCTCTCTGCGACCAGCCCGTTGGGGGTCTTGGGGTCGGTGGGGGGCTTGTTCAGCCTCCTGCGGGGGGGGTCGTAGGATCAGAAGGAGGACCTGTGTGAAGACTTCAGACACGGTGCGATGTGTCGGACGACCCATGGAGATCCAGAAGTGCGGGAAAAGCCGATGCCCGGGTACGCTCAAGACAAACACAACAGACAAAGAACATCAAACCATATCGACAATAAAAGGAAGTTCATTGCCAAGCACTAACAATTGTCAGGTTAACCTTTTCCTCGTATACAACTAAGATAGCTAGGATAGATGCTACACAATTCTGAGTACTATTTGTAAGTGCCAGGACGTACAACATATAATAAGTCCGTACATTAAGTGCCAGGACGTACAACATAAAATAAGTGCATAAGACGGGGCTCGGGGGGTAGGACGGTGAACTCTGAAAAAGTGAGTCTTGAGTCTTTTGCGGAAGCTTCTCCTCTTCTATCATCAACCCCCCACCCCCCCCAACCTTCTCCGTCCGTCTGTCCGTCCGTCTCCACAGATAAATGTCTGATGGTGTGCCCCGAGGGGCTTCCCAGCGCCGACTGCGGCCGCTGCCTGTGCGAGGGGCACGTCCTGCAGGGGGAGGTGTACACCATCGCGGGGGTCCCCGTGGCGGGGGCCACGGTGGCGCTGGCCGACCGGCCCAAGGTGGCCCTCGCCCAGTCGGACCCTGCGGGCCGCTTCAGGGTCCCGGGGGTCTGCTCCTCCAGCCCCTCCCTGCTCTCCGTCAGGAAGGAGCGATTCGCCGCCGCCGCGGTCTCCACCTCCAGTAACGCCACCGGGCTGTCCTGGGTGCGGGCCGTGCTCGGGTCGACTGGTGAGTCCCAGCCAAGAGGTGGGGGGGGGAAGTGGACATTTCTTTTAATTTGAATTTGTTCTGTTGTGTTGTTTACAAGACCACCGACGACCAATAGACAGAGTTCACTTGAGTCTTGATATGATAATAAGTACGTAACAAGTACTGAGCTACGTAGGTTCAGCAGTATCGTGGTCTCGCTCCACATCCTCCCAAAGAGCCGGTCAGACAGTGGTTCACCTACCAGCGGCCTAAGACAGTGAGAGAATAAAAGGAAACGATAAAACAACCATCGGGGGATTTATCGCATTTTTTCAGGAGCTACTGCGAGCCTTCAAGTTTTGCGGCGCTGTAATATGCTTCTTTCATAAAACGGTTATAAGCCTGTGCCGAGGTGCTTACCTCGGCTGTATTTCAAACTGCCGTTCCCACCCCGACTGTTTCTCAGGGAAGCGCGTCGGGACTAACAAGAGTTTAATGTGTACTGCTGCCCACCAGTCGGCCCTATTGGCAGCGGTCTAGAGTCCGGCCCGTAATGGCTGCCTGTTTCCTCCGTCTGCAGAAAAGCCGTACATCTCCAAGCACCCGAGAACAAGGTCCGCCATGAGGGGGGACGCGTGCTGTTGTGCTGCAAGGCCACTGGCTCACCCACCCCGGATAAATACTACTGGTGAGATGGCTCATAACTTTACAAGTTGTCAAAGCTTTATTGCAAATTCCAAGGTATCAGATTTTAAAAGGAAAAGTCAATCCAATCATCATGTTTGCATTTGTTGTGCTCAATTGTGTAGTTTTGTTGGCGTCGCACACGTCTATGAGTCTCTGTTTGTGCGTTCGGCTCATCCAAAACTGAACTTCAGGACGTCTGCAGGAATCTCTGTTGCTACCACACGTCTCGTGTTCAGTTTCTAGAAGTTTCTGCTCGCTCCTCAATCCTTCTGGTCTTCCCTGTCGCTCAGGTACCACAATGGGACTCTGATGGACCGGAATGTATTCAAGTACGAGGAGGACCTGGTCCTGAGAGACCTGAAGCCCCGGCAGGCGGGTCTCTACCACTGCAAAGCCAGCAGTCCCGCAGGCAGCATCAAGTCCACCCAGGCCTTCCTCACTGTCATCGGTATGTATGTCTGTTCCGGAGGGACCGCGTGTACAAGATGTGTGTACAAGATGGGTCGCGTTGTGCTTCGGTATTTGAAGCCTCTGTCTGTGTGCTCTTTGACTTGGAAGATTGGCAGACTCTTTTATTAACATTGAATGAAAATGTTGAACAGCGTCAAACGCAGTAACAATATGGTGTGAAATAAAGCCATATTGTTTGACTGCCATCAGGTTTGGATGGCACTCAAAAATATAATGATGGTGTGATGGGATGGTATTAAGCAAAAGCGAGACAAATTAAATAAAATAATCTCCTCTGAATCACTGAAAAGGCAGACATCACCTTTAAAAATGACTGAAAAGCGCATCTGCTTTGGAAATTACATCTACGCTTTCATAGGAATCTACGCTTTCATAGGAATGTCAGCACTTGGTGCATTAAAAGGAGTGAAAGGACTCCACAGTGAGGACTAACTGAATGAGAGACAGCGTTGGTCTTGTCAATGGACCTATCTATTTCAATGAAAACAAATCAAGCACAGACTGAAAAGTGTTCATAAAAGCCATCTGGGCCCAATGAACCAGGCTGCACAAGAAGCAGACTCTTTTTATGATGTTTACGTTGGTTGAAACAACCTTTCTCTACACACCGAATATTTACAGTGTGAGATGGCCCTTGACACTGTAAAAAAAAAACTCCCTTTCCAAAGCGCCCTTTATTGAAGTGAAATTAAAGATGGCCAGTAAATTCTATGCGGTCGAGTCAGACAAGAATGCATCATCCACATCCATGTGGGATAGACACTCATCTCACCTTCCTCCCCCCCCCCCCCCCCCCCCCCCAGATACTTGTTAACACAAAGTCCTGTTGACCAAAGAGGATTTGTGGCAGCAGGGCGATCAATCTGCAGCTTGTATGGAACAGCCACTCCAGACTCTATTCAAAATAGTGACCCTAAGTGAAGGACTTCTAAGTTACCAAGCGCTGATTCGATTTAGATTCAGACTAGTACTGTATACTGTGGCGTTTAGTTTTTTTTCCAATAGCTTGGTCACATTAATTCTCACTGGTAAATGGTGGCATTTTGACAAAATTGTTATTGGTCATTTAGTCAGATAGTCTGAGTGTTGAGATTTGCCGATCACGGTTCATCCATTTCCGGTTTCATGTCCACCTTTCCATGGACTTAAACTAAATCGTATTCTGTTTTCTGTCGGTCTGGAACATATAATATAGGATGTTGGTTTAGAGGCTTTATGACAATTTATTTAAAATTTGTAAAAACCCGACCACATTCAGGTATCCAAGTCAGAAATTATTTTATACCACCAAAACTGCATCACATTATTACTTTTGTTTGCACATATTATACAACACAACATGCTGTTTGATGAACACTGTTTCAAAGCGTGTTGTATCATGGCTGACCGGCCCTCCATCTCTGTTCCCCAACAGGAAGAGGAACGCCGGCATGCAACACCACCCCCGAGGACAACAACATCAGGCTCCCCATGGACTGCGTTCAACCTGGGACCGATTCCAAGAACTACAACGCCGGCCGCTGCCCCCACAACACGTGTGCCGGCTCGCTGGACTCGGACTTACGCTGCAGGGACGGAGCGGGCTACTGCTGCGGGGTCCAAGAGATGGAGACTCGCACCATCGACTGTGGGAAATACAGCCTTCCCATCCGGGCGGTGACACAGTGCGGCTGCAAGAAGTGCGTGCAGCCTTCCGTGATGGTGCGTGGCCGAGTGGTCTCGGCGGACAACGGTGAACCGCTGCGTTTTGGACACATCTATATCGGCAAAGAGAGGGTGAGCACCACCGGGTACCAAGGAGGCTTCACGTTACACATCGCCCAGGACACGGGGAGGCTGGTGGTCAATTTTGTTGACCCTTCAGAGAAGTTCATCGACACCCCGAAGGTGTTTATATTCGACAAGAGGGGCGGATCCATCTACCATGACGTCAAGGTAATGAGAAAGCAAGCGGCGATCAGTATCAACGCAGGGGAGACCAACACCATCGAGTTAGGAGAGATTAAAGGGGAGGACCCTATAGGCCAGATCGTGATTCCTCCAAACTCATTTCATAGGGAAAACGGAGAGCTGTACGAGGGAACGGTGAAGGCCAGTGTCACATTTATCGATCCCAGGAATATCACCACAGCTGCCGCAGCCCCGGGAGACCTCAACTTTGTGGACGACGAGGGAGACATGCTCCCTCTGAGGACCTACGGCATGTTCTCCGTCGACTTCAGAGACGAGTTCAACAAGGAAGCCCTGGGCACTGGAGCAGTCCAGGTGCTTCTGGACACGCAGCATGTGAAAATGGAGGAACACATCCCCAAGATGAAACTGTGGTCGCTGAACACAGAGACGGGGGTGTGGGAGGAGGAGAGTGACTTCAGCTACACCAGGGCCACCGGCAGCCACGGGAGGGTCAAGCGAGAGGAGCGCACGTTCCTCATCGGCAACATGGAGATCCGAGAGCGCAGGCTGTTCAATCTGGACGTGCCGGAGAACAGACGCTGCTATGTCAAAGTCCGGTCCGGGCGTACATGAGTGAAAAGTTCCTGGCCAGCGAACAGGTGGAGGGGGTAGTGATCAGCCTGATCAATCTGGAACCCAAGCCCGGCTTCTCTTCCAACCCCAGGGCGTGGGGTCGATTCGACAGCGTCATCACCGGACACAACGGTGCTTGTTTGCCGGCGTTCTGTGATGCGCAGAGGCCCGACGCCTACACGGCCTACGTCACCGCCATCATGGGCGGGGAGGAACTGGAGGCCGCACCCTCGTCCCCCAAGATGAATCCAAACATCATCGGAGTTTCTCAGCCCTACTTGAATAAAATCGATTACCAGCGGTCCGACCACAATGACCCGGCTCTGAAGAAAACAGCTTTCAGAATCAACCTGGCCAAGCCAAACCCAAACAACCTTCAGGAAGCTAACGGCCCGATTTATCCTTATCGTAATTTAATAGCCTGTGAAAATGCAGAAATAAATGACAATCATTTTAGGTTCTTCCGAGTAGAAAAGGACAAGTACGAATACAACGTTGTGCCCTTCCAGGAGAATGATCTGACCACCTGGACGGGAGACTACCTCTCCTGGTGGCCCAATCCTCAGGAGTTCAGGGCCTGCTTCATCAAGATCAAGGTTCAAGGGCAGAAGGAAGTGATGGTCAGGTCCAAGAACATGGGCGGAACGCACCGCGCCACCAAGGGAAAGCTGTACGGCATCCGAGACATACGCAGCACCCGAGACATGAGGGAAGCCAACACCTCTGCAGCCTGCGTGGAGTTCAAATGCAGCGGGATGTTGTTCGACCAGTCTGAGGTGGACCGATCCCTCATATCCCTCCTCCCTCAGGGCAACTGCCGTCGAGTCGGCATCAACAACCTCCTGCAGGAGTACCTCACCAAACACCCCCCGGTGCCTCAGAACAACGAGTCCCACGCCTTCCACATGCTCGCCCCCGTCGACCCCCTGGGGCACAACTACGGCATCTACACCGTCACGGACCAGAACCCCAGGGTGGCCAAGGAGATCGCCATCGGACGCTGCTTCGACGGCACTTCCGACGGTTTCTCCAGAGAGATGAAGTCCGATTCCGGCGTGGCGATGACCTTCAGCTGTCCGGAGAGGAAGATCACCAGGGAAAGCCTCTTCCAGCGGCTGCAGACCAACCCAGGGCAGACCTTGTCCCAGATGGCCAGGGACATGCGGGAGTCGCAGGGCCTGCAGGTGCAGCGGTCGTCCACCCAGGTGGTGGCCTATCCTTCGGAGCAGCGCAGCAGGAGTCAGGGTCGCAGGGTATCCAGCGTCAGCTCCACCAGCAGAAGAAGAGTGACCTCGCGAGGACAACTACGCCAGTAGTTCTTCTGGGAGGTATGTTGACATTAGAACAAGAATAGGTGTGGTGATGGGTGCGTGTGTGTGTGTGCGTGTGCGTGTGCGTGTGTGTGTGGTGTGTGTGTGTGTGTGCGTGTGTGTGTGTGTGTGTGTGTGTGTGTGTGTGTGTGTGTGTGTGTGTGGTTTTTACTTCCTCTCATGATTATAGTAACAAGAAGAAGTAGAAGAAAAAGAAGCAGAAGAACAGTAAATATTATAAAAAGGATGATAATGATGAGGCTAAAATAATAATTATACATTATCTATCTTTATTTCTAGATTCCAAAATGTCAACAGAGGGAGAGCCTTGCTGGGCCAGTCAGTTAAAGGTGGATATGAACTTTGGTCTCACTATGAACAACACAGAACTCCCTGCCCCAGTTCCAATGGCCTCCGAATGCACGACCACCGCAGCAATATCTAGCACAAAGGATTTGCAAAAAATAATGAGTCTCCTATTTACTCCAAGGGTTTTTCAATACATTTTGTACATGTGTTTTTTCAATAACACAGGAATAGCAATTTTGTGTTAATCAAGCAGGACAATTGAAAATATAACCAGCTTCACATTTAACTCGGCTTCAAGGTATCATCAAGTTTAGATGCCTGCTTTATTTTTGTTGACAGAATGCTTGACGTTGCAAAACACTAAATTGTACCCCCAAATGTAAGGAAGTTACATAGCGGGACATTTGATGTGGTATGGGGCTGGCAAAAATACGACATGGTTTAAATACACACATTTTCATCCATTCGCTAAAGTAATTCAGCCCCCACGCCTCTTTCGCCTACTAAGGTTCTTGCCAGGACAAGCATTGCACAAAAACAAAGATAAGAAGCAGTAGACTCCACATATCTTTTTGCAGACGGCCCAAAGGAGCCATAGATGTTAGGAATGACAAAAGTTCCACATTCCACTTCTGTTCATGACCCGGAAAACCAAATTGAACAATGTCCACCCGCCATTTCCCCCAGCCGTCTCTTCTTTCATAGGAACTGTGACTTAATGAGGTTAACGGCAAGTCTAATATGTAATTCAAACTGATCTTTTTGTCTGGTGCTATTAGTGTCTGTCTGTCTTTGAATATTTAAGTGCAATAATGATGTACCATGTTAACTTGAGAAACCTTGCAGGGTGCCGACCTTGCATACGGCAAACCCATATACTCTCAGAACAATGTTGCAGACCTACACTTTTTTTTTTGGCAACAACCAAAGCAGTGTATTGCCTTTTTCTTTATGGTCCGAACGTTCTTTGCAACTGCATGGTGGATTTATTCACAGTAAATCTCATTCAATACGTTAAACTTCCCAGAACATTCTCATTACTCCGGGTTCATTTCTCAGTGGAGCGTTTCTTTCTTGGAGAAAAAACACTAAGTCTTGGCACTCCTAATTTTACTGGACATGGTTTTACAAGAGGGATGTATTTGGTCCTTTTTTCAGAAACACAATTATTAACAAGGTAGTGTAGTTCTCCCTGTTCAGACTTCAAGGGTTCAAGAGGCCCTTTCTGGTGAGGATTCAGTACGTTATGTCAATTTGAGTTGGTAAGATAGGAGGAGGGAACTTCCAGCCTCCATAATGGGTACAACTTGTTTATCCCCATCATAGTCACTTCTGGAGCTTCATGGGCTTTTGAGGAGCCATGGGGAATCCCCTGGAGCTGACCTTATCCCACAGCCAAATGAGGTAGGCTCTAGAGCTTGGAGAAATCAGGCAAGGCTGGAAGTAAACAAGGGGGCTGTGTTTAATCAGAAAACACATCACGTATACTTTTGGGAATAATTCAGATGGTTCAGACATTTTCAGCAAAGTGCAGATGGATTTAAGCTCATAACTGCTCCTCTGGTGAGAGTATTGCGGTACATGTTGTTAATAATCGCAATAGTTGCAGCATCAGCCTTTTGTGTCTTGGTTAACTCCGTTCCACAAGTTCATGCTAATGACGTAAATTCTCCAATAAAAAAACGATTTTTATCGGTGTGGATTAAAATGCAAGGTGTGTCTGTAAAAGGGATATTTATACCGTAACTTAAAGCTTCTGTTCTAGAGGATACTCCCAAATTCCATTATTGGTTGTGTTGCTCCTGCCAGCCCCTTAATCTGGACGTGGGAGACCCCGACCATTACGACTGACCTCACACATAACTACTGTCCCCGAGGGAAGTAGTCAAATCTGGTCCGTTAAAAACTCACTCCCTGTACCCTCCAGGCTCTGTGCTAGATAAAGGAAAATAAAAGGGTCCAGGTGATGCGGAGAGCCAAATCTTATAAAGACGTGACATTTGTGTGTGTGTGTGTTTGTGTGTGTGTGTGTAAACCAAGGTCACCAAGGGAATTCCAACAGCTGTTAAGCAACTGAAGGAAATGTTAAGTCCGAGAACATCAAGAGGAAAGGTGGATCACGATTACATACTGATGGATGATAATGCAGTTTGGCAGAGGAAAAAAAAAATGAAGGGAAAAATATTAGTGGTTTTGGGCCCCACAGTCCATCACTCACAGAATTCCAGACTTTGAAATTGGTTGCATGTGTAGGAAAAGATGTTTACAGAGGAAAATGATTTGACAGATAAGTTGGCTCCTGATAAAGAGAAGGCATGTGTTGGAGTTTGTGGTACAAGTGGACACTAATAGGGCGGTGTGTTTAGCATTATGTCAAGCATTGCCTGTGAGTGCATCCACATCATGCGAACAGCTCCTTTGCCTTCAGATAAACTTTAAAGATGATGCAAAACAATGTTAAATGATGAGATGAACTGATTTAGTAATCATAGTTCCGGGTTCTATGAAAGAAATACGCAAACGGTTAATTCTGGAGAGTACATGTACACGTTAGATAAATATTAATTTATTATGAAGGGCAAGAGGTTGAAATATATTGTCATCTTTAATCTTCACTGTAACAAATCACCATGAAATACTTTAAAAAAAACTACAAGCATAAATATAGACCTTGGGTAACACAAAGGAAAATGTGTTATCTCGGAGGGTAGTTTCAGTCACCCTTCCACAACACGTCTTAACATTGAAAATGAAGATAATATTTCATACTATTTTCATTTTATTAAGGTACCTCATGTCAAGTATGTATATATAAACATGAAAGACGAACAAAACATAATTCATTCATTATTAATCTCAAGATCATTCCTTTTGTAAAACTGTCATCTTACTATATTATAAAACGCTGGCATGGACCATTTAAACCCCTAATTGATGCAGACTTATTGAACATTAAGGTTAATAAGAAGCAACCGGCTTTAGGCCTGTGGTGATTTATGGGAATGTAACTGCATGAAGAGCTATGGATAACAGCAGTGTGCTCTTCGGTTATATCTGGCTAGTTTGAAGGAGACTATATAACTTATTAAGACGGAACCACAGAACCCTCCTATGCAGTCCTTAACGAGTCACAGAAATGGATTTCTTTAAGGAAAGGCGCATGAACATCATATCGATCAATCACAACTCTTGCATAACACTATTGACTAATTGTATTCCATTTATCAAGTTATTGTTTTTCTTCTTTTGCTGAATTAAGATTTGATTTGTAAAGTGTATTGTATGAAGTTACCATTTGAACAACATGTAAATATGTTTTTGTAAACTTTTTGGGTGATGCTTTGTCTAAATTTTTGTTTTCTATTATATGTAATTAAGAATTAAAGGGGAGTAAACAACTGTCGAGTCAGTGATTTCATTGATTTGAGGACAAAGTTAAGTTCTTTTTAAAATACAAACACAACTGAGGTAATTGAAATATATGTACATAGATTATGTTAGTATTTTGAATACTTCCAACAACAACATCTATAATGCAAAGATGCACATTGTGACAGCCAACGTTAGAAATAATATGAAGCTAATAACACAATTTGCAGCCTGGGAGAGAAATTAACAATCCTGTGTTTAAGCATCTTAAACACAAGCGTGTTGCTGAAGCTACAAATGCTTGTTCCCTTAAACATCAAACAACATAGAACAGACATACAGATTTAGAAATGTTTTTCTCTCCAGGAAAATGAATAGTGGCCTTCCACAAGAGAATGACACATTTAGAATTGATTTTCTTCTCCATCCAGCCCACAGAACCTGTGCCCTAATTTTGTGACCTTTAAAATAAGTTTAGTGACTGGAAATATTAGCACAATGCGGTCTCGAAAAAAAGGAAGCCAAATTTGAGGAGAACAAAATGAATGGAGAGCTAGACTTCCATCAACACTCTTGGCCAGTGCAACATGCAAAGGAAATGTCAGTGTGCCAGACACATTGCGTCAACATCCTAAAAATACACACATATGCACATAATCACCAAAACCCACACACATATACATAAACATGCGCACACCCACACTCACACACACACACACACACACACACACACACACACCACATATGCATATACTCTTTTCAAAGTCAACTTTGTTACGACGACTGCATTACAAGTATGAAGTACCAATTGTAGTCGCATCAGTGAGGAATCAACTGTGAACTGGCCAACAGAGGAGTCAAAAAGGTATATTAATGCCCGCTCCCAGCACCAAAAATAAGGAAGTGTGTGCCTGCATGTTTCCCCAGTTGAATCACTTTGAGGTCTGAAATGTTTGAACTGATAATATATCTTCACACTTACAGGTAAATATCCCCCAGGAGGAAACATTAACAAATAAGGCTCTAGTTATGTTTTGGATGAATAGTGATAGAAAAGAAAACCTTAAAATTTTTAATTGAAAAGGCTTGGCTAATAGGCCAGATAGGGCCTCACTATGCGTCATGCATATGATAGAAAACGATGTGTTATTCACATTGTGATTTTACTTTTAAATGCGTATAGTGAACATCCTGAATCCACTACAAAGCTAGGTGTCATAAAAAAACGAAATAAATCAAATCTTCTAAATAAACAGGGCAATTTAATCAATGTTATGCACTTGCTAAAGGACGGTATTTGCAGTTATCAATTCTTAAACGTGGGAAATAGAAATAAAGGCAAATACACGTTTATCTTTGGCACGGAAACCGTTTGATCCAGTCTGGAGTTTATGTGGAGCTTGAAGCTCCCTCTCTCTCTCTCTCTCTCTCTCTCTCTCTCTCTCTCTCTCTCTCTCTCTCTCTCTCTCTCTCCTCTCTCTCTCTCTCTCTCTCTCTCTCTCTCTCTCTCTCTCTCTCTCTCTCTCTCTCTCGCTCTCTCTCTCTCTCTCTCTCTCTCCTCTCTCTCTCTCTCTCTCTCTCTGATAACCAATCATCTCACTTAAATTCCATGACTCCTGTCGTCTCCAGACTTGATAGATGGCTGTGAACTGAGTCCATTGTGTTCCCACTCTATCCAAGCTCCATCAAAACTGATAGATAAGGCTCAGGGATGTCTCCAATTATTATTATTATATATATATATAGGCCAATGTATATTTGAAAACTATGGCGTGAGTGCTACACGTAGGGGTCCCACAAAGACCTTGTGGGAAGGAGTTCAGCTTTTCTTCACTGCTGGGAATGGCTGTAAGGAGAGAGGACTGGCATGCTTCACGTACACACAGTCCTCCTGGATCTTCACCTCATACACTTCTTGCTGAAGAAAAGGAGAGAAAAAAAGAAATGAGAAATTCCTTAAAATGGAGACGCGACTCTTGATCGAACTTCCAAGTGTCTTAGGCAAACATAAAAACCAACATATTTAAGGCCAAAAATCGACCAGGCACTTTTTTTTCAATGTCTTCCGAATGCCACACACATATTGTGCAACCCATCACGTCAAATACAACCCTTTAGTTATATGCTTAACCACTCCTTTTTAGGTGAAATAGCGCAACATAATGTATCTATAGATTGATCGGTTGAAAAAAAATGGTTTGGACATGTGCTCTTTCAATCTGCATAGACAAAAATGAAAGATCATAACAGTTATTAGTTCAACATCACAACTCCATTCTTTCTACTGATACGTAAAGCAGTTGGTGACTCCAAACATGAATATATCAAATCAAAGGATCTCGCGTAACATGTTAATTAACTTCATTAAGTTAATTACAGCCAATACAAAATGTTTTTCACTAAACAGGTTTTTACTGCTCCGTTTGACTCATTACCATGTCAGCTCGTAAAAGTATATAGCAGTGATTGTCCATACTGAGATGTGAAGCATTCAATTATGCTAGAAAATTGGTCTGAGACCATTTCCATGGCTGTAAAACCAGACTCAGGTTGATGTTGGCGGGTTGATATTCTGCTCTGAGCCATCAAAAACACACCGCCTCAGTTGTCAGTTTTGTAATAAATCAGCTGCAGTTTTTTCATTTTTTATTACTAATATTTATATAGAAAATAATTTCATAGTTCATGGGGTTTAGAATAACACCACGACAAGCTTCATAATGCCATCACAAAAGTTACATTATTGGTTTCAAAATTGTACAATAACTTTAAATATTTTATTTGTGGGGAACACTTTTATTCTCCCTCCTAATCAAACATCACGTTAGGCCTACTGACTCATTTTTATGAGTGATAGCAAGGCCAAATAACAGCACTAGCACTGTAATATTCTCCAAAATCCAAATTAAACATTAAAAAGATCTCCCCACAGTAACACCCCCTTTAACCCAGGACTGACCAGCCAGTTCCCCAGTTCAGCCCACCCAGTGGACCTACCTGTAACCCAGTCCCCGACTTGCCCGTCCTCAGATTGAAATCATAGTCGTGCCATGGACAGAAAACCTGCAGTACCCCGTTGGCCTCTTCAATGTCTCCATCACAGAGAGGACCACCTGACAGGACATAACACACACACACACACACACACACACACATGGTCACTACAACCGGAAACGCTTATTACAGCGACAACCAAGACGCTTTATCTCGGTTTGACAGCCCAGCAGGGACATGACATGTTTACAACCGGAGGATTTTGTAACGTTAGGTGACGTGGCTATCCAAGCTTCAGCTGTATTACGCCATGTATATCAAACTATTATTAGCAGGGGGCAAGGGGCTTGGGATAAACAAAGCATCTGTAACGCAAAACGTTCTCGGTAGTTTTCGTGATGACGTTGATCTTTACCGGAGTGCGAGCAACGGGCGTCCATCGCGAAGAACTCCCCCTTGACGTGGAAGAGGCAGACGTCTGCCTGGTGTCCGAGCGGGGAGTACATCAGGCGGCACGGCTTCTGCGAGAGCTCCGAGACTGGGCCTGCGAGTCTCCACGCACCGCTCTCCTTGTTTCCGTCCTCGTTCCCGGAGCTCGAAGCCATTAGAACCCGAACTGGATGATGCGTGCTTCGTCTTCGCTCCCCGCGTTTCTCGGATTAAACCAGCTGTTTCGACAGCTTGATTTGGCTGGATAACGTTAGGAGAATCTTCCATAATAACCGCGCCGACATGCTTTCGAGTCCACCCCCGTAGAGTCCCAGAGCTGGTTTCCTCTAGCCCCAGTATGGATAGCCCCGGAGCTTGTTTCCTCTCGCCCCTTGTGTGGAGCATCCTATCAGGAAGTGCTCATTAGGTTTCATTGTGTTTATTTGATTAATCTCTTCTGGTGATGTTTGACAGCGGTTACATATTACAGATTACAGCTGGCTGACTGATCTTTATACTTGGGTATTGAAGTGTAGATTGCCCTATGAAAATACCCTTTGTACCATTGTAACGACATGCATACAATGATTTATCAAAGTATCATTCATGTGTTCCAGTGGACTGAGTCTAGTCTTAAAGCTGTTCGTTAAATGGACCTGGCTGTTGTCTCATTCCACTTCATTTTCCATGGTGCAGCAAATTAAAAATAACAAAAGACTAGGTGGCCCCTTCAGTAGTCTACATTACATACAAGCTACAGCCCATAGCGATGGAATTGCCCCTGAGTTGGGGTTTAAAGGTACATGGAGTAAATAGCTTATATGTGATTCCTCAATTAGCAATTGCCCTCCATTTGGCACCAGGTTAAATATTTTCCATAATTTGGTGGAAAGCTGTTCCAGACAGGTATTTGGCAGGGTATACAAGTCATGTTTTCCACAGACCTGTTTCATAATTAACATTAGTCTATCACTATTGGACAAAGTCTAATGTGAACATATTAGACTAGGTTAAAGTTGCACTAGGTTTTAAAGACGATAAAAATGTATTGCCGTGTAGGATATCAAAATCGTTCTAATTTGTTTGGCTCCTTTGCTAAAATATGGACTGATATCATTTCCAGTTATTGAAACACAATTTCCATTTGGAAATAAATATCAATCATTCATAAAAAAAAATCCAAAAATAGGACAACATTAAAAGCTCAAGTTTTCCTTTATCCACTGAATCGTTGTGTTCTTTACATTGCCAACCACCAAGTCTGGGCAGTGTAGTCTGAGAGTGATGTGAGTTGTTACTTTATCCACTCAAGTTGTGCAACAGAGAGCCCTTTTGTCCTGCTCTGGCTTCAGGATGCTGGTTTGAAGTCCACTGCTTAGAAGAAAAGCTATTCCTTTGGATATGTTTTCGCAGGAAAATACTATTGATGCCTGTTAGGAGGTTTTGCGTCACTGCACACTGGCATGCAACATGAGATTTGCCACATCAAGCACATGGTGTCATATATCTACTGTATGTCCTAATGAGCTTAGAGTGTAGGACATAACCAATTTTAGTACAAATCATTTCTGGATAGATATGTTGTTACATAATATACCCTTTTACTTGGTATCAATTATATTGAACCCACTATTGTTAAGTCTTAAGTGTTATCACAAATGTGCGCAGCACCACCAAAAGGAACATATTATTTTAATTACAGGCTAATTTGAGCAATGAAATGATTAAATCATCAGAGTATTCTTTTAGAAATAGATAATTGGTGGAAAATTGTGAACAACAGTTGGACAATGATCTCTGTCTTCATGTTCAATCAGATCTATAATATTTTGCATTTGCCTATCAAAACCATGTGTCAAATCATAGCACAAATCCAATAAATGTTGGTAGCCTACGTAAACTGTTATGCAAAAATAAATATATTCCTTCAACATTCCCAAGTAGCTCTCTGGGAGAAAATGTTATTTTAATATTTTGGTATTTTCAAAAGTATAAATCAACATCTTTGTTCAATCCATGGCTAGAGATTAATGTGAGTTAAAATTAAAACAGGCAGTCTAATAGCCCCACAAGATTGGGTTAGACAAATAAATACAGTATAACTAGAAGTATGTTACGACTGTAATCCCAGACAAACATAACTAGTTTTATCAGGCAAATGTTCAACGAGGGAAAAGGAAAAAAAAACATAATGGCAGACATGAATCATCAGGTGGAACGAGATCCTCGATAAAAAAAAGCAGAATTTATAACAAAATAACCACATTCTCAGCTCTTCTGTAATCCACTTCGGACAGTGCAGGATCAGGGCGATGGAAGTGTTTTCCCAGGTTATAATTGAGCCTGCTTCCGATGGAAGACTGGGTTTCATGCAAAGGTCCAAGCTCATTCATCACTCGTCTCCTCTCGTTCCTGAAGCACTGTCCTCATCCCAGCCGCCACCCTCCGTGACGTCTACTGACTCAGCGGCCAACCCTGGACGAATCACTGCCTCCCTGGGCCAATGTGCTTTTATTAGCTCAACCAATGCATTGGCACTTTCCGTGTGTTTTCACCCTATTTCATCCATGGATCCCGTCGCCTTTTTCTTTCCTAAATCGAATAGATCTTGTTTATTTTACACTGCGGGACTCAGGCAAGGGCCGTGAAATGAATCCTCCGTTTGTGTTGACACGATAATGGGTCCATTCAGAGCAGGTGCTGCTGATATCTGAAACCGACAGTCCATTTTTGTCGATGGTTAGAAGCGATGAAAAACAAAACCATCACCGTATACGTGGGGATTGAGGGATGAATTGATGGATGGATGATAGATGGATGATAAAGCACAACAGTGGACAGTCTCTTGGTTATAGCCTACTGGGAAAATGGGGGCAGTGAGCTCCATCATATTGTTGCGATTAAGGCTGAACTGTGAAGGGAAGAGTGACAGCTTCAGAGAGCAGAGAGGGAGATAGAGTGTGAGAGCTCAAAGAGAAAGAGAGAGATTGAAGAGATAAGAGAGAGTAATGAGGAAGATATAGAGGCGAGACAGTGTGATCGAAGAGGGGGAAGAGAGAGAGGAAGAGAGGAAAATAGAGAGAGAAAAGAACAAGAGATTAAGGAGGGGGGGAGAGAGAGAGAGAGAGCAAGATTCAACAGCTCCTTCTGTCATCACATCAAACTTTCTACAAATCAGAAAGTTGACTTCTAATCTTACCTGACTCCGTCATTGCTTACATGAACATTATAGTGTTGAAATGTTAAAGCATGTCCTATTCTCTGTGCTGGTTAGATTAGACGTGGTGTGATCCAGTGGGATGTTTAACAGACTTCTTCAAAATCACATTGTAAGACAGAGGTAGTTTGCAAAGGGAAAACAGCAAGAGATTCTAGATTGAAACATTGAATATCCTTGAGGTGCAGTCGACCTGCATGCTTTTGGATCTGGCAATCTCTCTGGTTTCCTTTAAACAAATCGTGTTTCAACCACTCTGACATTGTTATATTGTTGACTACCTATGTACTAGCTTAGGAATGAAATCTGGGTCTGATGTGATCTGAGATGTAACACACGCACACACACACACACACACACACACACACACACACACACACACACACACACACACACACACACACACACACACACACACACACACACACACCACACACACACACACACACACACACAAACACACACAACCCCCCCCCCCCCCCCCACACACACAAACACACACACACACATACACTTCATTCAGGTCTGCTGTATGGATCAGACTAAGCTACATTCCTTCTCCCATCTCTTCATTCCTGATCATAACCAGACACAATACGACTTGTTTTCCAAAGCTCTGTCTGCGGTTCTCAATTCTGCTGACAGACTTCGAAAAAAAGAAGAAAAGAGATGAACGAAGGGCCGAGGAATAAGAATATGTGAAACTGCGGCGCGAAGCAAAAAGGCGCCGGCTCTGTGATGGCTTTATGGTGCATCGCTTGGTTCCCGTGCGGACCTGATGGTGGTTTGCGTTTGAGAGGAAGGGGACTGATGGGTGTGTGATGGCTTTGTGGTCCGTCGGGGAAATAAGGCACATCTGTCGTTGTGAGGCTGATGGACACGACATATGTGTGTTATTGTGTATTTTTCTGTCATATATATTCTACGTTATAAATGATCTGAATAAGAAGACGTAGAAGAAAGTACCGAGAGCAAAACTCAACAAAACACAGGAAATGTATAATATACCCTGAAAACCTGCCATATGATATTTATTGTGCAAGTATACTTTTACATGCAAATAATTCTGTAATCCAAAAACAACCTTTTAT
Source organism: Gadus chalcogrammus (assembly GCF_026213295.1). NCBI lineage: Eukaryota > Metazoa > Chordata > Actinopteri > Gadiformes > Gadidae > Gadus > Gadus chalcogrammus. The sequence continues at coordinate 29,926,960 of NC_079423.1, forward strand.
TCCGAGCCACCTTAATTCATTAAATCACACTGTTCAAAGTTTAGAAACTTTTAGAAACTTCTGAGGGTTTCTGTGAAGTATATTAAAGGGTGAGATGGAGGAAAGAGAGGAAGACAGAGAGAGAGAGAGAGAGAGAGAGAGAGAGAGAGAGAGAGAGAGAGAGAGAGAGAGAGAGAGAGAGAGAGAGAGAGAGAAGGCTAGACAGACAGAGAGAGAGAGAGAGAGAGAGAGAGAAAGTCCCATAGAACTAAGGTGCCAAGTATGGCAATAAAAAGGAAGCCTGTATTCCGAACGGCCCATAGAGAGGTGTTAAGCTAGTTCCAGTCTGCTGTGGGCTTAGCTGACCACTGCAGCTTCCATCCTCATCTCAAATGAATCTCTAGTCCTTCTCTTGTGGATACTTGCCCTGACTCTGCCAGGGCACATGTCCGGGTCTTCATGTGTCAGCAGACCGCAGGCCCGCTGAGGCCATTAACACGCCATGTCCTCAGTTGTCATTTAAAGCATATCTACTGTAGGCCTGTGAGGCTATATATTCCCAGTACAGTACACTGTACTCCTGACTGTATTTGGCCACAAGGAAGGGTACTATACAGTATTGCATTTTTTTGATTCACAAGAATATATGAAAGCTAGAAAAATAAATTAACACATTTTGTTGGTCACCCTTTATCTCCAGTTGCGGGGCTGTAGGAATATTTAGCCAATAAAAAGTATTTTAAAGAGCTTGTGACTAAGTCTCGGAACTCCAGTGTCACCTCAAACTGTCAGCAAACCTCATAGCTCCGAGAAGGGTCCAGCTGCAGGCTTGGGTGTTTCCGTCATGACACAAGAACGCCCTTTAGGCGTTCCTGGTAGCGTTTCATCGACCAATCACGAGGTGTTTCGAAAGGCATACAGGGTTTCGCAAGGCATACTGCGAAGCACAGTCGCAAGGCATACTATGCTTTCCTTCCTTAATGGCAATTTTACCTCTCTCATTAGATTTAGCAATCATGGAGACCCCACTTTGCTAACGTTAGTTCTATGCTACCCGTACTTGAAACTGCTGTTTGAGAAAATCTAACTAGCGTATGTTTCGGATGTTGACAGCCGTGCGAAGAAGAAGGGGTTCGGTGTTGACTGTGAAAGTTAGGCCGGTTTATAGCAGAGTTTCCGTTTCCGTTTATTCAAATATGTTTTTTTTCATGATGACCAATAAAAAACAACAATGTTACCCCTTATGTTTTTTTTCATGACGACCAAAAAAAAACAACAGTGTTACCCCCTATGTTTTAATTGATAAATATCGACAGTGTTACCCCTTATGTTTTTTTTCATGACGACCAATAAAAAATGACAGTGTTACCCCTTACACTGGAAAAAGCCTTCTGTTGAACCAATTAAAAAAAACAAGGGTAATGGTTAACATCTATATTACATAACTTGAGCCAATGACAAATATATAGCTTGCCTCAAACAATATTTCCTATGTTCATAAAAACAAAATAATACAACTTGGCACCAAGTATAATTAAATTCTTTGAATGAAGTTAATACATTTAAATCGTATGTTAAATCCTAAACAAAAAAATATTGATTCACTCCAACAATTGTTTCTCATTTAAGAAATATCTATCAGAAATAATTTGTTTTATCCAATCAAAAAGATTACAATTTAATCAAACAATTGTTTCTCAATTAAACATGAACATTTTTAAACATAACATATTTTTGTATACATCATCATCATTTTTTCCCGCTCGACGCTCGCCGGTTCATGGCCTTGGGGCGCTTCTGCTGGAGAGATGGAAGTCTCTGTTCCAGCATCAGCAGTGTCAAAGACACCTCTATACTCTGCTTGGTGAAGCCGGGGATCGAACCACCAACCTTCAGGTTACCAGCCAACCCGCTCTACCACCTGAGCTACTGCCGCCACACAGTATATGTATTAACAATGTAAATCGCAGAGTTAGGCCTACTCCAGACCTCCCTCCAGACACAGACAGACTGTCCTAGCTCACAGAACCAGTGAGTCATCGTCACTCTGGTCAAGGCTCTCTACTGCAGGTTCAGCTGTAGGTGCTACCTTGAATGAATAAGCAGCTGATGTTCAAAAAAGCTTCAAAACATGATCAGGCAGCTGGTGCTCAAAGCAAGCATCACCTGACAGCTTTAATCCACTCTGCTTTAATCTATATCGGATGTATAGGATGGAGTTTAAGGTCTGCAAGGACATCCGGTTCCTGAGTTTGCTTTTTACCACCAGGACTGAGCTGAGTCTGAACAAATATTTCTAAATTGAGCTCCTAATCAAATATAACAGTGTTTTAGGAAGAAAACAAAAAAAAAATATTAATCAGTTGAATACACAACCTTAAAATTTTACATTTGTCAAAATGGATATTTCTTAATTGAGCTCCTAATTAAAAATATCTATATTTCACAGTATTTTGAAATAAAAAAAAGTTATTTTAAAAATAAAACAAAAAATGTTTATTTGAATTGAATTACAAAATAATAATCAGATGAAGTACGGCTTAAAACCCTTTTTCCAGTGTATGTTTTTTTCATGACGACCAATAAAAACAACAGTGTTACCCCTTATGTTTTTTTCATGATGACCAAAGAAAAACGACAGTGTCACCCCTCATGTTTCATTTGATAAAAATGACAGTGTTACCCCCTATGTTTTAATTGATAAATATCGACAGTGTTACCCCTTATGTTTTTTCCATGACGACCAATAAAAAACTACAGTGTTACCCCTTATGTTTTTTTTCATGACGACCAAAGACAAATGACAGTGTCACCCTTACGTTTCATTTGATAAAAACGACAGTGTTACCCTTATGTTATTTTCCCATGATGACTGATGAAAAACAACAGTGTTACCCCTTACATTTTTTTTCATGACGACCAGTAAAAAACTACAGTGTTACCCCTTATGTTTTTTTTCATGACGACCAATAAAGACAACAGTGTTACCCCTCATGTTTTTTTCATGACGACCAATAAAAAACGACAGTGTTACCCCTTATGTTTTTTCCATGACGACCAATAAAAAACTACAGTGTTACCCCTTTATTTTTTTTTAATTGATAAATATCGACAGTGTTACCCCTTATGTTTTTTTTCATGACGACCAATAAAAAAACAACAGTGTTACCCCTTATGTTTTTTTCATGACGACCAATAAAAAAACAACAGTGTTACCCCTTATGTTTTTTTTCATGAAGACCAATAAAAAACAAGAGCGTTACCCCTTATGTTTTTTTTCATGAAGACCAATAAAAAACAACAGTGTTACCCCTTATGTTTTCTTTCATGACAACCAATAAAAAACAACAGTGTTACCCCTTATGTTTTTTTTCATGACGACCAATAAAAAAACAACAGTGTTACCCCTTATATATTTTTTCATGACGACCAATAAAAAACAACAGTGTTACCCCCTTTTTTTTTTTTCATGACGACCAATAAAAAAACAACAGTGTTACCCCTTATGTTTTTTTTCATGAAGACCAATAAAAAACAACAGTGTTACCCCTTATGTTTTTTTTCATGACGACCAATAAAAAAAAAACAGTGTTGCCCCTTATGTTTTTTTTCATGACGACCAATAAAAAAACAACAGTGTTACCCCTTATGTTTTTTTTCATGGAGACCAATAAAAAACAACAGTGTTACCCCTTATGTTTTTTTTCATGAAGACCATTAAAAAACAACAGTGTTACCCCTTATGTTTTCTTTCATGACGACCAATAAAAAACAACAGTGTTAACTTACCACTTATGTTTTTTTTCATGACGACCAATAAAAAAACAACAGTGTTACCCCTTATGTTTTTTTTCATGAAGACCAATAAAAAACAACAGTGTTACCCCTTATATTTTTTTTTATGACGACCAATAAAAAACAACAGTGTTACCCCTTATGTTTTTTTTCATGAAGACCAATAAAAAACAACAGTGTTACCCCTTATGGGTTTTTCATGACGACAGATAAAAAATTACAGTGTTACCCTTTACGTTTCATTTGATAAAAACGACAGTGTTACCCCTTATGTTTTTTGACTTGATGACTGATGAAAAACAACAGTGTTACCCCTTATATATTTTTTCATGACGACCAATAAAAAACAACAGTGTTACCCCCTTTTTTTTTTTTCATGACGACCAATAAAAAAACAACAGTGTTACCCCTTATGTTTTTTTTCATGAAGACCAATAAAAAACAACAGTGTTACCCCTTATGTTTTTTTTCATGACGACCAATAAAAAAAAAACAGTGTTGCCCCTTATGTTTTTTTTCATGACGACCAATAAAAAAACAACAGTGTTACCCCTTATGTTTTTTTTCATGGAGACCAATAAAAAACAACAGTGTTACCCCTTATGTTTTTTTTCATGAAGACCATTAAAAAACAACAGTGTTACCCCTTATGTTTTCTTTCATGACGACCAATAAAAAACAACAGTGTTAACTTACCACTTATGTTTTTTTTCATGACGACCAATAAAAAAACAACAGTGTTACCCCTTATGTTTTTTTTCATGAAGACCAATAAAAAACAACAGTGTTACCCCTTATATTTTTTTTTATGACGACCAATAAAAAACAACAGTGTTACCCCTTATGTTTTTTTTCATGAAGACCAATAAAAAACAACAGTGTTACCCCTTATGGGTTTTTCATGACGACAGATAAAAAATTACAGTGTTACCCTTTACGTTTCATTTGATAAAAACGACAGTGTTACCCCTTATGTTTTTTGACTTGATGACTGATGAAAACCAACAGTGTTACCCCTTATATTTTATTTGACAAGGACAATTTTTTCTTCTTTTTCAAATATCTTTTTTCTTCATGACGACCAATACAAAACAACAGAGGTACCCCTGTTGACGTTTTTGCGGGGATCCGAACCTGAGCTGATTAGAGTATTAACCTCCGAACTTATCCATGCACCATCAAGACACCGAATTAAGTCATCTCAATGGTTATACTTGACTTTATAATTCGCATGAAATAGAAATAAGAGTCTTCCAACAGAAGACAATAACCGGACTTGAACCCCGGTCTCCAGGGCTTTAGCTCACAGCTCTCTCCACTTCCCACTGACATTTGTGAGATTATTATGTCTGAGTCTTGTTACCACTTAAGTTTTTTTTCATGACGACCAATAAAAAAACAAAAGTGTTACCCCTTATGATTTTTTTCATGAAGACCAATAAAAAACAACAGTGTTACCCCATATGTTTTTTTTCATGAAGACCAATAAAAAACAACAGTGTTACCCCTTATGTTTTCTTTCATGACGACCAATAAAAAACAACAGTGTTACCACTTATGTTTTTTTTCTTGACGACCAATAAAAAAACAACAGTGTTACCCCTTATGTTTTTTTTCATGAAGACCAATAAAAAACAACAGTGTTACCCCTTATGTTTTTTTTCATGAAGACCAATAAAAAACAACAGTGTTACCCCTTATGTTTTCTTTCATGACAACCAATAAAAAACAACAGTGATACCACTTATGTTTTTTTTCATGACGACCAATAAAAAAACAACAGTGTTACCCCTTATGTTTTTTTTCATGAAGACCAATAAAAAACAACAGTGTTACCCCTTATATTTTTTTTCATGACGACCAATAAAAAACAACAGTGTTACCCCTTATGTTTTTTTTCATGAAGACCAATAAAAAACAACAGTGTTACCCCTTATGGGTTTTTCATGACGACATATAAAAAATTACAGTGTTACCCTTTACGTTTCATTTGATAAAAACGACAGTGTTACCCCTTATGTTTTTTGACTTGATGACTGATGAAAACCAACAATGTTACCCCTTATATTTTATTTGACAAGGACAATTTTTTCTTCTTTTTCAAATATCTTTTTTTTTCATGACGACCAATATAAAACAACAGTGGCAGTGACGTCTTTGCGGGGATCCGAACCTGAGCTGATTAGAGTATTAACCTCCGAATTTATCCATGCACCATCAAGACACAGAATTAAGTCATCACAATGGTTATACTTGACTTTATAATTCGCATGAAATAGAAATAAGAGCCTTCCAACAGATGACATCAACCGGACTTGAACCCCGGTCTCCAGGAGGTTAGCTCACAGCTCTCTCCACTTCCCACTGACATATGCAAGTTTATTAAGTCTGAGGTTATATATGACAGTGCAATAGACATGATAGCATTACGTTTAAAATTAAAGATATTGTTTTTACTACAGAAATTGAGCCGCGGTCTCCAGTGGGTTAGGCAGAGTGCACTCCACTCCACCACTGAGGGGATGACAATACACAATAATCAATCATCAATAAAGAGGATATACATGACATTAAAATGTATGTGTGTATTTGTATTATTCTCCTCATGTTTTTTTTCATGACGACCAATAAAAAACGACAGTGTTTCCCCTTATATTTTATTTGACAAAGACAACAGTGTTACCCTTTCTGTTTTTTTTCATGACGACCAATAAAAAACAACAGTGTTACCCCTTATGTGTTTTTCATGACGACCAATAAAAAACAACAGTGTTACCCCTTATGTTTCTTTTCATTGCGACCAAAAAAACACAACAGTGTTACCCCTTGTGTTTTTTTTCATGACGACCAATAAAAAACGACAGGGTCCCCCCTCATGTTTCATTTGATAAAAACGACAGTGTTACCCCCTATGTTTTATTCGATACATTTCGACAGTGTTACCCCTTATGGGTTTTTCATGACGACAGATGAAGAACGACAGTGTTACCCTTTACGTATCTTTTGATAAAAACTACAGTGTTACCCCTTATATTTTATTTGACAAGGACAATTTTTTTTTTTTCAATTTTTTTTTTTCATGACTTCCAATAAAATACGACAGTGTTACCCCTTATACTTTATTTGACAAAGACAACAGTGTTACCCCTTATGTTTTTTTTCATGACGACCAATAAAAAAACAACAGTGTTACCCCTTATGTTTTTTTTCATGAAGACCAATAAAAAACAACAGTGTTACCCCTTATGTTTTTTTTCATGACGGCCAATAAAAAACAACAGTGTTACCCCTTATGTTTTTTTTCATGAAGACCAATAAAAAACAGCAGTGTTACCCCTTATGTTTTTTTTCATGAAGACCAATAAAAAACAACAGTGTTACCCCTTATGTTTTTTTCATGACGACCAATAAAAAAACAACAGTGTTACCCCTTATGTTTTTTTTCATGAAGACCAATAAAAAACAACAGTGTTACCCCTTATGTTTTTTTTCATGACGACCAATAAAAAACAACAGTGTTACCCCTTCTGGTTTTTTTTATGACGACCAATAAAAAACAACAGTGTTACCCCTTATGTTTTTTTTCATGACGACCAATAAAACACAACAGTGTTACCCCTTATGTTTTTTTTCATGAAGACCAATAAAACACAACAGTGTTACCCCTTGTGTTTTTTTTCATGAAGACCAATAAAACACAACAGTGTTACCCCTTGTGTTTTTTTTCATGACGACCAATAAAAAACGACAGGGTCCCCCCTCATGTTTCATTTGATAAAAACGACAGTGTTACCCCCTATGTTTTATTCGATACATTTCGACAGTGTTACCCCTTATGGGTTTTTCATGACGACAGATAAAGAACGACAGTGTTACCCTTTACGTATCTTTTGATAAAAACTACAGTGTTACCCCTTATATTTTATTTGACAAGGACAATTTTTTTTTTTTCAAATGTTTTTTTTCATAACGACCAATAAAATACGACAGTGTTACCCCTTATATTTTATTTGACAAAGACAACAGTGTTACCCCTTATGTTTTTTTTCATGACGACCAATAAAAAACAACAGTGTTACTCCTTATATTTTCTTTCATGACGACCAATAAAAAACAACAGTGTTACCCCTTATGTTTTTTTTCATGAAGACCAATAAAAAACAACAGTGTTACCCCTTATGTTTTTTTTCATGAAGACCAATAAAAAAACAACAGTGTTACCCCTTATGTTTTTTTTCATGAAGACCAATAAAAAACAACAGTGTTACCCCTTATGTTTTTTTTCATGAAGACCAATAAAAAACAACAGTGTTATCCCTAATTTTTTTTTCATGACGACCAATAAAAAACAACAGTGTTACCCCTTATGTTTTTTTTCATGACGACCAATAAAAAAACGACACTGTTACCCCTCATGTTTCATTTGATAAAAACGACAGCGTTACCCCTCATGTTTAATTTGATAAAAACGACAGTGTTACCCCTTGTGTTTTTTTTCATGACAACCAAAGAAAAACAACAGTGTGACCCCCTATGTTTTATTTGATAAATATCGACAGTGTTACCCCATATGTTCATTTCATGACGGCCGATAAAAAACGATGATTTGCGCCTGCAGTGGGATGATATTGATAGCCCTGGCATGCCTCCATCTTGAATGAGGCGGCACACACCGCAGAGCTGGGGTTAGACAGTAGGCTGCAGTGTTGAGCCAGGATTGTCATAAGTCACTTTACTCAACTGTAGTTGGAAAAAGAGTAGGCCGTTGTTTGGAGAAAGTCACTGGTTACTTTCAATGCAAGGCTGAATAAAAACAATTCTTTGCGCAAGAAACATTAGGTCTGTGAAGGCTACTGCTCTATCCAAACATGTGCTTTTCAATAACCTTGTGACTCTGTTTGAGCTTGAATTTGGTAAAATATTAATATTTAACACATGAGGTATCTTGGCATATATAAAGACGAAATACCAACTGCACAGGAGTCATTTCATTTCCCAGTTTTCAAACTCCAGGATTCATATTTCAGAAGGAGGATTGGGGCGCCTTAAGGTATAAACAGACCCTAACCACCCCAACACTAACCCTTATACTAACCCCAACTCTTAAGCAACACTAACCCAGTAACTAACCCTTTTACCAACGCTAAACCTCATATTAACCCCAACCCAGTTTACCAACACTAACCCTTACTAACCCCAATCCTTTTATCAACACTAACCCTTCAGGGTTTTTCAACCTTGGGGTCCCGACCCCATGTGGTGTCCCGACCCCATGTGGGGTCGCCTGGAATTGAAATAGGGTCGATCACGTGACTGCACGGTTACATTACTTGAGTTGAAGCTCAAACCTGTAAAATGTAAACACAAACTTGCAATCAGAGTGTATAAAACAAAGTGGAAAGATTTATTCGCCCACCTGGCACTGTCCCTCCAAAGACAGTTCCAAGAGGAACTGTGGCACAGACACCAAAGACACAGCGAACATACGATTCAGAATGGTGTTTGATGGACAAGTGTGATGGAACACTACGAGGAGAAGCCAAAATGTCTGCTATGTAGTAAGGTCCTGTCTGCCGAGAGTATGAAGCCAAACAAACTCAAAAGACACTTTGAGCCACCACACAAAGAGCATGTCGGCAAACCAAGAGCTTTTTTCGAAAATAAATTTGCCGACCGAACAAACAGCAAGTGTATTTCAAAAAGGCTGTGACTGCTAGTGAACGGGCCCTGAAAGCTCCTCTTGAGGTGAGCTATCTCATTGCTAGTAATATGAAGCCACATAGCATTGCTGAGACTTTAATATTGCCAGCTGCCATCGATATGGTGAAAACGATGTGCGGGGAGGAAGAAGCTCAAAAAATAACTAAATTGCGCCCATCGCAGACATGCTGCACCAGGTCGTAACCACAGTGAATTACATCAAGCCACATCCTCTGCCCGCACGTCTGTTTGCAACACGGTGCGCCGACAAGGGCTCTGAATATGAAAACTTACTATTTCTCACAGAGGCACGGTGGTTGTCGAGAGGTTACCAGCAGAAAATGTGCCTCCTTGCATATATACCGGACACTTTTGGAAAATTGTCAATTTGTGCACTTATCCTGGCTACTCTGTATCTGTTCACAGTATAACAAACACGTTAAAAAAAAAATCTAGAAAAAACAATGTCTCTGGGGTCGCCAGAAATTGTTGATGTCCAAATGGGGCCACAGCCCAAAAAAGGTTGGGAACCACTGCTTAACCCTTGTACTAACCCTTATACTACCCCCCCCCCTTTTACTACCCTAACCCATTTACCAACACTAACCCTAAACCTAACCTTTTTACTAACACTATCCCTATTACTAGCCTCAACCCCATTTCTGACACTAACCCTTGTCATAAAGTAACAATATTACCATATTAGTGCAAAGTAGCCCTCAGACATTTGAATTACTGCATTGCACTTTGAGATCGGTCGACTTGTTGGTTCACATTTCCCACAACTTGTGAAACCTGCAGAACCATCCGATAAGATCCCAGCGATTATCTCATGATGTTTCGGGGTTGACAGGAAATAACATTAGTACACCACAAGAAGCCGGTTAATTAAGACGAAGATTGCAGATATACAAATGCATTGCGGCCTCAGAATTCTTCATAGACGTTCTGCTCACTGATGGGATTGTGTCATGCATTATGCATACTCACACGATCAGGCGTGTTTGATAACAATAAATGTTAAGCAACTTAACTCAACTGAAACGGTTGACACTTGTAACTTGGTAGCTAGTAGATCAACAGATCAAAATCGTGGAGAATTCTCCTCTACGTGACAAGAGAGCTTAAAATATATAATCGCAGCGCTTGTAAAATCTAACTGTCCATTTCAAAGGACTCCCCTTGTGGTTGGTTTCTCCTCTGTGCCAGTTGAGAATCTCCAGCTAAAGCATACAGCTAGGGAATATTCCTTAGAACTTGATGAGGTGCTGAGAGTCCACCTCCCATCTTCAGAGTACCCTAACCATGCAGGAGCCATCCTTAGGGAAAGCTCCATGGAAAAATAACGACACTGAACTGAAAGACCTGGCTCAGGTAAACAGTCTGAAAAAATTCTGTTAATAAACGAGAGAAACGTATTTAGCAGGAATTCATCAGAAGACACATCATTTAATTGCTTTTGCATGCATCGTCACTTCCAACTTTGAACAATCAACCAAGTTCCAACTGGTTCAGCTTGCCAAGGAACGGTTGAGACTGGAACTCTGTTGCTGTTTGTCTGTTTCCGGACCAGCATAATCACTGGACCACTGATATTTAATGCAGCTGTTCTGGAGAAAACACAAGCCCACCACTTGGTTTGTAATTAGCCTACCTTGAAAAGAGACTAATGATGATTGGAGACTGGCAAGGAGTTAAAAGAGGAAAGTAATTAGAACAAATTGGCAAAATATGGAGATAAATATAGTTGAAATGTTGCTTGTATGCTAGGTTTTAGGCTGACCATTATATATGAACAAAAATATTACATAACCTTGGCAGTCCTGTTTTCCATGTGAGAACCATCAAAATCTACAATGGGATACATTGCTTCCAAGCTAAGAATAGCAATGATCAAAACACTGTAAATATGTTAGTTGAACTTTGTTTTTTTTAGTTCATAAACTAAACTGAAATAATAATTTGACCTTTCTGGATACTGTTTTCAAAATTTTTGCTCACTTTTCTGGCAGTAAAGACAAGCAGCGAATAAAATAAGCAGCTGTGTATTTTCTTTATCAGATGAAAATGGAGGAAAGGCGATATAGCTTCACCCATAAACAACCAATCAATCAAGGATCAATTTCTTCCTTTCTCATTAAATCCTGACAAAACAGTGCACTCATCTTTTTTTAATGGATCTCCCAGAATTACTGCTACAGACAGCTACAGACTGTTGTGTCAGGAATCACTCATGTCATCGATTTGACCAGCTATTGTGTAAAATGGGAATACAATTTAGTTTGGCGGCATGGTGTCACTCTTTTCTTGTGCTCCCTGCTGTACGATTTAAAGCATGACCCAGAGATGTCAGATACAGAATACCTAAGCAGGTGGAGGCTGGGATGGGGGTGGTGGGTGAAATTCAGCTCAGCACACTTCATTTTGGAGAATGAGTGTTTGAGATGGAAGGTCTAAATCGACCGCCTATCAGTGTACGTGTGTTTGAGAGGACCGCGTTAGCTGTCAGCTGATAGGGGCGCGTGGCTAGAGTGTCCTGTCAGAATGAGCCAAGCCCGTTTATGTCTAACTGTTGGAATCACCAAAGCCTGACCCTGGGAGAACAAAACAAAGTGGGATAGAGGGGTGGGGGCACCAGAAATCAACATTTGCAGCAAGGAAAGCGATTGACTTGTAATCAGTCTGGGAGCGACTCTTGGAGCCAGCGCTTGCGTTCTGGTGAAAGGGGGACTGATTGTTATGCTGTGTTCCCGTCTGGGTCCTGTTCCCCCGGTCTGGGTTTAGTGCGCAATAATAATTTGACACAGAATATAACAACAACAAAAATATTACAACGATTTAAAAATGATTGTATGGCTTCTACGAAAAGGAAAAGCAGTCTATTAAATGATACGGTTGGAGCTGCGACCATAGCAACGTTCTGTTATTCATAGCAGAGGTCTGCTGTTCAGAAACAGCAGGCCGCAGAACGGCGTGATGGACCAATCAGAATCAAATATTCAAAATAGCCTTGTAATAAAATAATATTATCGTTGTGTTATGGTTCCATTAACTTTAACGAAATGCTGAGGGTTACTTGAGGAGGTTGTGTGCAAATGCAGATGGTCTGAGAACACATACAGGCCTACACACACGCGCACGCACAAACACTCACACACACACAGATAGATTTGATTGATGCATCTATGCATTCATGTCCCCTCCACCCTTCGTATCAAGGCTGATTTCCTACAGAACCTTGAGATGAACGAGTCAAAAGGTTTTTGTGACGTTAGAACTCTTAAGATGCCCTCTCCTTCGTCGTCTCCCGCCCTCCCAGTCTTTCTTCTCTTGTGCCAAATACCTGCTTTCTTCTTTCAACGACCCAGTGCCAAAATAGCCTGAATTCCTCAGTGCGCCCCTCCTCCCGACAGCACCCACAGGTCTTAGCTTGATGCGCTCTGATCTAACATACTCTAACACGTCAAACCGGAGGTTTTTTTCGTGTTTGCGACAGAAAATATGTGTTCTCCCACACTCCGTATCTCTGACACTGACTATCAGGCATATTACCCAATATGAAACGCAATATCAAAGGAAAAATCAAGAGGAAAATAGAAAAAAAGTCTTAACAGAGTAGTGTCTGTTATCAGTGAATACTGATAACAGACACTATTACCACATCCCCAGGTTATGTGCAAACCAGCAGACATTTTCTTGAGAATTTGCATGCAGTGTAAAGGTAAAATGGAAGCGAGGTGTCAGGGCTGAATGAGTCTCATTAAAAAATAACTGTGTTAAAGGTATTGAGGCACAGTGCCTTTGGGTGATCCATAATTCAATCCTGACTCCCACCCGTCTCACCTAGACAGAACGAAACCCACATCTTAATATTATTCATGAAGTCCCTTTCAGAACTCAGAAGAGACGAGAGATCCTTCTATGACAACTACAACCCAATATACCCCAAATAGTCCAAACAAAACACTTGGCCTCCACTACAACATCTTTCCTCGTCCTATCTTCTCGTGCAGGGAGAGCAGTGACATCTAAACGTATGGATCATCTTCCTCTACCTATTTATGACGGTTGACCCCTATTTGGACCTGCTTGAAAGAAGCTGATGCATTGCGTTTGATGCTGCCTGCTCCTAGAACGCTGTAACACACATCTCTATACGATACCCCTTCCAAAGTCTATTTTTGCACTGTTGACTTACATGTTCGGCTTTGAAAGCTTTTCTCTGTGGTCAGACCTCTTGATCTGTCTGGCCAGACAGGCAGATGAGAGGTTGACCAAGGTCTATATCCCATAAATTCATAATGGCCTGGTTGTAGGATTTTCAGTCAGACCTGCAATGAAGTATTGTATTTCCAGACACTGTGTGCGTGGGTGTATATGTGCACATGTGTATGTGTGCATGAGTATGTGTGTGTGTGTGTGTGTGTGTGTGTGTGTGTGTGTGTGTGTGTGTGTGTGTGTGTGTGTGTGTGTGTGTGTGTGCTTTAGTTTGCATGCATGAATAAGAGAGCATTGGGTACGCCATAGGCACTTGTCCAACCGTCATTATTTGCAGGGTTAATACGATGAACATGTTTCATCCAGCTTTCTATCACCTCAAATGAAAACAGATAATCAACTCTATACTTCTAGACAGTCTCGGCCCTCCCCGATATTGTTATTATATCTCTGTTGTCTAACATAGCAATTTGCAGTCAGCCTTGTGTGTTTACTATGCTAACAAATGTAGACCCCTCACATTAGGATAACCTTTTGAATAAAAAAATTGGCTGATAAAAATACTGAGACTCAGCTCTTTGTAATCCTGTCCATATTCTTTTTAATAAAAATAAAATGCTAATGAATCTGTTGAAAGTTTAAAGACTTTACAGTGGAAAAAGAAATGAGAAGGGAGAGGACCTCCCCATCCCTGTTTTATATTGGTCTAAACCTGATACATATGAATATGAATCCCACGGCTGAGCCAAGGGACTCCATATGGTTTTTGGATTGAGATTTTTCGAGCAGAACAGTAGAAGCAGAAAAAAAGGAAAGCTCTGACATAATTTACGTCCTTCAAGCCACAGGCATATGATTGTTCCTATATTCTTGCTCTTTCCCAGTCCAACGATTTCATTTAACTAGGGAGTCTTGCTTTCTGGCAGCAGAATGGCAACAGCGGTTTGCTTTGTTAATTTCTTACAATCCATCATCCTCTCGCCAGTTACATAGTCAATTGGATTGGTTTTTCGGTCCCTGGTTGCAGCTCCAACTAATCTGTCCCACCAGTGCCTATGAAGACCCTAGCGATGTGCAGAACACTTGGCTGTGTGGTCAACAGTGGGCATACGGTATGTACGGCGTTTCATGTGCCTTCAGCAGCACAGAGCTGGTGCTCCATCCCTTAGAAACCACGAGGAGAGTGATTCGGTGAACCACCGGGCCGTGATGGAGATGAGCTGTTTTGGAAGGACTTCACTTGTACCTGCAATGGACTCTGAGGCCCAATCCCATTTCTACCCCTTACCCCTTCCCCTTACCCCTCCCCCTTGTTTTGAAGGGGGAAGGGGAAGGGGTAAGGGGTAGAAATGGGATTGGGCCCAATCATATTTCTACCCCTTACCCCTTCCCCTTACCCCTCCCCCTTGTTTTGAAGGGGTAAGGGGAAGGGGAAAGGGGTAAAAATGGGATTGGGCCATACTTGACAGAAATCCAAGTGTCTCACACGCACACCAGAGCTATAGCAATATGCTAAACGGGTGAATATGTCAGTCCCGTCCTTACGTCCGTACTTCCCAACCTGCACTTACTGTAAGAAAATGATTTGATTGACTGCCATTTGATCCGCTGGCTAAGATTGAAACTACAACATCCTCAGCCCATTAACATTGTGTCAACCTAGACCACACGGTTTATTTTACACCAAACTACGTTTAATTAATGTATACATATTCAAGTTCTTGACTTGGACAAGGTCACTTGAGTGAAATCTCAGATCCCACCCGAAAACCACTCTACCATTTCCATTCTGACTCCCTTGACTCTCTCCCAGCTTCACAAATAGGCCCTTGAGAACTTAAACATTAAGTTATATTATTATAAGACGGAGCAGGAGTGAAGGGAGCTACTGAGACCATCGGATACCCTCTCCGCACCTCATTGGCTGTGCCCATTCGAAACCCTTCTTAGGTTCTCATGGTAGCAAGTCACATTGGTGCTTCATTAGGAGTGTGTTATCTCGACTAATGTTCTTACAAGAGCGATATATCAGGATTTATCATTTCGGGGTCAAATCGTGCTTGTTGCATGCATCTTTCAACCACAGACACGTTGCAGGGAAACTCTACAACGCCCGAAAGGAAGTGAGAAAACCCACATGACTCTTCCTTTGTGGTTTCATTCGTAAGTTATCTAGAAAAGTGGAAGAAATAAATACGTTTTTATCAGTCAAGTGTCGAAACTAATCTACCAAAACTTTCCATTACATGTCAACACGCTTTGAGGTTTGAATACCGTTTATTAAATCCACCAGAAGTCAGAGTAACACGCAGACACACATTCACAGTCACACTCAATAGAGGGTCAATGACCCCCTCCATAACAGAGCTGTTTGCGCGCTATTTCTTCTGTAGAGCATTTTGTATCTCAAACCATCACTTTTGTTTAATATTGCTAATATTGTTTCCTTCCTTTTCTTATTTAATTCACATGTTATTTGCCCTTGGATTTATGATCCTTTCATGACAGTATTTCTATGGTTGCTGGCTAATCCCTCTCGTAGTCCCAACCCCCAGGCCGCTCATAAACACGAGGGGCTATAGGTGAGGGCTGGACCTCCCAGAACCATACCTGTTAGTCCAATCACGACCCTACGGATCCAGGGGAGAAGAGTCCAAAACATTTGGTCACGTTTTTATTTTCTTCTATTCCAACTGTGCATGGTTTCATTCACTTTAAATGTTTTGTTTTATTTCCAACTACCCCTTTAGTACCATTTATCTTTAATTCCGTGACAGCCCTGCAGTCATGAGCCTTTTCAATTCATATGATTGCCTGCTTGATATGTGTGGCAGCTTGTGTAGCAGAGGATGTCTCACCTGGCTGAGTTTGATTGGACTCTGGGGGTGGGTGAGGCTGCACACCTGTTGCACACACACTCAGGGAGAGATCTCCAGCATGGCAGTGGAGCACCCTTGCCATGTTCATCACATTCAAAACTTCAAATAAACCTGTTTCAGTGTGGCTGCCACCTAGGTTCCATGTAGCAGGGAAATTGCTACGATATGGAATGAGAATAATAATATGATGAAATAGAAATATATAAATTGAAATAGAAATAGTCATATTTTACATGCTTGTCTGAATGATCCTTCTCTACTTCATGAAGTCTGATATATTCTGCATACCTTTTTGGACGGCCTTGGCAAACTTTCACATTAACCTCCATGGACCCCAGTTCCTAACAAACCCTGCTGTCTATTAAACCTGATCATGTCAGATTGATGTCAGACCTCAGAATCCCAAGGACAGACTAAGAGACTCCTGAAAAGAGAACTATAACTTGGTATGAAGTGTTTTATCAAGGCTGTTTTTACTGCAGAGATATGACTGATATAAACATGTGTGTATGTGGGCAGGTGTGTACTATCGGGTTTCAAGATCAATTGAGCTGTGCTGAGAAATGATACTACATTCAAGGACATCCTGTTTCCTCTTTGACTTTAATAAGTTCCGGTGAAAGTAAGGCTTTAGTCAGTGGAGCAGCAGAACTCTTGCTGACACCACACTCATCACCATGGCGCTGCGCAGTACCTGGGTGGTCCTGATGCTGGTCCTTAGCCTTCGTGGTCAAGGTAAGAAGATCATTACTGTATTATTAGTTTGATTCATTCATTGAATCCATTTACAAAGAAGGTGGATACAGCCTGATGTGTGTGCATCCCCTTCATTTTGGGATGTTTTTTACTTCTCCAGTTCAAACGGGGAAAATCATCGGGGGACGCCCAGCAGTCGCTCATAG
This sequence comes from Gadus chalcogrammus, assembly GCF_026213295.1. Classification (NCBI taxonomy): domain Eukaryota; kingdom Metazoa; phylum Chordata; class Actinopteri; order Gadiformes; family Gadidae; genus Gadus; species Gadus chalcogrammus. The sequence continues at coordinate 29,944,433 of NC_079423.1, forward strand.
TAGACCCTACATGGTGCTTTTGGAAAGGGAACTGTGGAAAAACGAAACCAAATATTGTGACGGCTTCCTGATCAGCGATGAGTTTGTGGTGACAGCTGCTCACTGCGTGGCCCGGTGAGGTTCTTAACTGACTGATCTGCAGGACAACAACACCGTGCTGATTTGACCTATGGTTGCAACAATTGTAGAAATTATGCCTTTGTGTCCCAGTATCTATTACGTCTACGTAGGTCTTCACAAGTTCATCAATGATCAAACTCCGAAGGGTATTACAGTGAGACGAGCTATTCCACATGAGGACTTGATGTTACTGCAGGTAAGCTTATAGCATGTCACCTATGTTTGGTTGATCATGAATCCACCTTTACGTTATGTATGTACATTACGGTGACAATGCATTATTGTTTTGACATTAACCAGTCTACCCCCCCCCCCCCCCCCCCTCCCCCTTCTTCTCAAGTTAAGTGAGAAGGTGAACTTCAACGAAAATGTCAGACCGATTAATTTAGCAAGCCGAAGTGATCACCTGCTGCCTCGACGCTGTATAGTCTCTGTCTGGGGATTTACTAGCGAAGACAATCAGAATTTGGTCAGAGAACTGAGGGAAGTTAATTTGACACTTGCGAACGATACAAGCTGTCCTGAGCCCCATGCATTCTTCTCCCTTGGAGAAATAGGACCTTCACACGTGAGTGACAAAAATATTATTCATGTTTATTTATTGATAGTGGCCTACTTGTACGCGAGTCAAAAGTAGACCCAAAAGCAATCAGTGAAATACAATTATATTCAGTGTTTGCTTGTTCATTTACGAAACTGTTGAAACTGTAACCTTTTTATGTGTGATTACAGGTAGACTCTGGTGGTCCACTTGTTTGTGAAGGGGAAGTGGCGTACGGTGTTGTGTTGCATGGCAAACGGTCATGCCCCCCCTACAAATATAAAGTTTTCACTAAAATCCCAGACTATCTTGGTTGGATTGTAAGCCACCTGACGCAAAAGTGAATCCAGAATGTCATCGTTAATATGCTCATACTATGTGAACCATGTTGATGAATAAATGGTTGTTCCACAAACCACATTCCAAATTCCATATTGAATGAGAAAATAAAAAGGATCTAAAACTTATCAGGAAAGCATACATTATTTGTTTTTTGTGCATGTACATGTTTGTGTCTAGGCACTTTTTCTAAGGCATCCTTACCTAGTGAAGAATGTGTCCTACCTAAATAAAAACTCTGGATATTTTGACTTTCTTGATCAACTGATTTGAATAAGTTGGTTATCTTTAAGAAGAAACGGCTACCTCGCGTACATGCATTTGATGACCTTAACTTGTTTGCATGATAAAGACCAAAGAAATCAATTCATTCCCTCATGACATATTCAGCTATTTTCTGGATTTTACATAATAATCAAATAGCTGACATAGAAATCATTGAAATTATTAAATTCCTGTAGAATAGTTACGCTGCTTATGAGCCCCAAGCGCAGTGTCAAGGAACGTTTGAATCTGGCTTGGTTTAATATAAAAGGTATGTTTGCATGTGCAACATCAAATGTAATAAAACTAAATTGGATTGACACTAATAGACCTTAAATGTCCATAATGTTGGGTGAGGATAGTTGCCTATGAAACACGTAACCTGGAAAACAAAAAAAGCTAAAGGATGCAACTCATGACCAAGAAACATTTGTAAGGGATTTTATTTTGGAAATAAACAAAATGTAAGCTGCACAAAAAAAATTAAATTCTTGGATTTTTGAAACAAGTTCAGAGAAAAAACAGAACTAGCCGAAAAAAACAGTATGAGTAGGGCTTTGTATGAATTTACTGGACTACTAAGAAAAACGTCTTTAAAAGTGTTTTTATTTCCATATCCTCCTTGCACAGAATGTGCAAATAAGGACAGTGATGAATTCCCCTTCTATATTTCGCATGAACTATGCATGACCAACGTGTGAGTGGGCACGAGCCATGGAGACCAAACACTATAAAGTGACGCATAACTCGAAACGTGTTACTTTAAAATGAATTGAGGCATAACATAAAACATGTTCTCTTAAGATCAATTATAAAAATAATACTGCTTCATGGGTACTCCTCCAGGACTGCTCTATATCTATAGAATTGGTTTAATAGTTTAGAATAATATAATAAGAAATATTGATATTAATGCATTTTATATTCCATTTCTTTACTTTCCAATTTCTACTATTTTCCTTTATATTCATTTGACACATGATTTGAAAGATAAACTGACTGTACACCATCAACTGAACTAAAATTGGCTGGATAATGAACTGAAGATAAATACATACCACAATACTTTATTCCAATTGAAGATGCCTACACCAAATACGGTATAAGTAAAGACATGATAAGCTGGAATTAAAGTCTGCCACCTATACTGAGTACTAAGAACTACTTACTGTGAGAAATTGAATTGCTTGTCTGAATAACCCTCTTCTTCCTCATGGAGTCTGATGTATTCTGCATGCCTTCTGGAGGGCCATAACCTTCACATTCACTTCTATGGCCCCCAGTTTCTAACAAACCCTGCTGTCTATTAAATTGATCATGGCAGAATGATTTTATCTCCGAGTCCCAAGGACAGAGTTAGAGGCTCCTGAATAGAGAACTATAACTTGGTATAAAGAATTGCAAAAGGCTAGTTGTTACTGGAGAGATATGACAGAGGTAATTCATGACCATCTGAAGTTATTTTGAGCTGTGATTTCTTCTAATTCAAGTCACTAGGCAAAAGAAGACATGTATACCATGAATGAAGATTAATACTACTTCATGTAAAATGAAGTGGCCATGCCCTTACAGGGATTGTGTTGCCAGCGAAGTTCACCCAATCTCGTTCAATCACATCCTGTTTCCACTTCACTCACTTTAATAAGTTCCAGTGAAAGTAAGGCTATTGTCAGTGGAGCAGCAGAACTCTTGCTGACACCACACTCATCACCATGGCGCTGCACAATACCTGGGTGGTCCTGATGCTGGTCCTTAGCCTTCGGGGTCAAGGTAAGAAGATCATTACTGTATCAGTAGTTTGATTCATTCATTGAATCCATTTACAAAGAAGGTGGATGCAGCCTGATGTGTGTACATCCCTTTCATTTTGGGATCTTTTTTACTTCTCCAGTTCAAACAGGGAAAATCATCGGGGGACGCCCAGCTGTCCCTCATAGTAGACCCTACATGGTGCTTTTGGAAATGATAATGTGGAATGACGAAACCAGCTTTTGTGACGGCTTCCTGATCAGCAATGAGTTTGTGGTGACAGCTGCTCACTGCCAGGCCCGGTGAGGTTCTTGACTGATCCGCAGGACAACAACACCGTGCTGATTTCAGCTATGGTTGCATAAGAACAGCCTGTTCCACTGTAGTCAAGGAACTGTTTCTTAGCATTTGGTCTCCCTCAAAGTAATCAGCCCAATGTATAGATATGCTACTGGGACCTAGAAGGGCCTAAGCAACAGTAGGATTCACCGAAGTTAGCAGTTGTTTATTTTGACTTTTTAATTAGATTTCGTAATCAGGTTATGTGCCTGTATTTGCATAGCCCAATGTCTAATACAATTTGTTAACAAATGAATCAATTATACCTTTGTGTCCCAGTATCACTAACGTCCACTTAGGTCTTCACAAGCTGATCCCTCGTCCAACTCGGAAGAGTATTCCAGTGAGACGAGCAATTCCACATAAGGAGTTCAATAACAATACAGGATACAACGACTTGATGTTACTGCAGGTAAGCATATAGCATGTCACTTATGTTTGGTTGATCATGAATTCACCTTTATGTTATGTATGTACATTACGGTGACAATGCATTATTGTTTTGACTCTAACAAGTCTGCCCCCCCCCCCCCCCCCCCCCCCCCGCCCCTTCTTCTCAAGTTAATGGAGAAGGTGAACTTCACTGAAAATGTCAGACCGATTAATTTAGCAAGCCGAAGTGATCACCTGCCTCAACGCTGTATACTCTCTGGCTGGGGATTCACTAAAGAATATCAGGCATTGGCCAGCGAGCTGATGGAAGTTAATTTGACACTTGCGAAGGATACAAGCTGTCCTGAGCCCCATGCATTCTTCTCCCTTGGAGAAATAGGACCTTCACATGTGAGTGACAAAAATATTTCGCATGTTTATTTATTGATACTGGCCTACTTGTACGCAAGTCAAAATTAGATCCAAAAGCAAGCAATGAAATAAAATTATATTCAATGTTTGCTTGTTCATTTACGAAACTGTTGAAACTGTAACCTTTTTATGTGTGATTTCAGGGAGACTCTGGTGGTCCACTTGTTTGTGAAGGGGAAGTGGCGTACGGTGTTGTGTCACGTGGCAATCAATCATGCCCCCCCTACAAATATAGCGTTTTTATTAAAATCCCAGACTATCTTGGTTGGATTGTAAGCCACCTGACGCAAAAGTGAATCCAGAATGTCATCGTTAATATGCTCATACTATGTGAACCATGTTGATGAATAAATGGTTGTTGCACAAACCGCATTCCAAATTCCACATTGAATGAGAAAATAAAAAGGATCTAAAACTTATCAGGAAAGCATACATTATTTGTTTTTTGTGCATGTACATGTTTGTGTCTAGGCACTTTTTCTAAGGAATCCTTACCTAGTGAAGAATGTGTCATACCTAAATAAAAACTCTGGATATTTAGACTTTCTTGATCAACTGATTTGAATAAGTTGGTTATCTTTAAGAAGAAACGGTTACCTCGCGTACATGCGTTTGATGACCTTAACTTGTTTGCATGATAAAGACCAAAGAAATCAATTCATTCACTCATGACATATTCAGCTATTTTCTGGATTTTACATAATAATCAAATAGCTGACATAGAAATCATTGAAATTATTAAATTCCTGTAGAATAGTTACGCTGCTTATGAGCCCCAAGCGCAGTGTCAAGGAACGTTTGAATCTGGCTTGGTTTAATATAAAAGGTATGTTTGCATGTGCAACATCAAATGTAATAAAACGAAATTGGATTGACACTAATAGACCTTAAATGTCCATAATTTTGGGTGAGGATAGTTGCCTATGAAACACGTAACCTGGAAAACAAAAAAAGCTAAAGGATGCAACTCATGACCAAGAAACATTTGTAAGGGATTTTATTTTGGAAATAAACAAAATGTAAGCTGCACAAAAAAAATTAAATTCTTGGATTTTTGAAACAAGTTCAGAGAAAAAACAGAACTAGCCGAAAAACACAGTAAACCAATTAAGTAGGGCTTTGTATGAATTTACTGGACTACTAAGAAAAACGTCTTTAAAAGTGTTTTTATTTCCATATCCTCCTTGCACAGAATGTGCAAATAAGGACAGTGATGAATTCCCCTTCTATATTTCGCATGAACTATGCATGACCAACGTGTGAGTGGGCACGAGCCATGGAGACCAAACACTATAAAGTGACGCATAACTCGAAACGTGTTACTTTAAAATTAATTGAGCCATAACATAAAACATGTTCTCTTAAGATCAATTATAAAAATAAGACTGCTTCAATGGTACTCCTCCAGGACGGCTCTATATCTATAGAATTGGTTTAATAGTTTAGAATAATATAATAAGAAATATTGATATTAATGCATTTTATATTCCATTTCTTTACTTTCCAATTCCTACTATTTTCCTTTATATTCATTTGACACATGATTTGAAAGATAAACTGACTGTACACCATCAACTGAACTAAAATTGGCTGGATAATGAACTGAAGATAAATACATACCACAATACTTTATTCCAATTGAAGATGCCTACACCAAATACGGTATAAGTAAAGACATGATAAGCTGGAATTAAAGTCTGCAACCTATACTGAGTACTACGAACTACTTACTTTGAGAAATTGAATGGCTTGTCTGAATAACCCTCTTCTTCCTCATGGAGTCTGATGTATTCTGCATGCCTTCTGGAGGGCCATAACCTTCACATTAACTTCTATGGCCCCCAGTTTCTAACAAACCCTGCTGTCTATTAAATTGATCATGGCAGAATGATTTTATCTCCGAGTCCCAAAGACAGACTTAGAGGCTCCTGAATAGAGAACTATAACTTGGTATAAAGAATTGCAAAAGGCCAGTTGTTACTGGAGAGATATGACAGAGGTAATTCATGACCATCTGAAGTTATTTTGAGCTGTGATTTCTTCTAATTCAAGTCGCTAGGCAAAAGAAGACATGTATTCCATGAATGAAGATTAATACTACTTCATGTAAAATGAAGTGGCCATGCCCTTACAGGGATTGTGTTGTCAGCGAAGTTCACACAATCTCATTCAATCACATCCTGTTTCCACATCACTCACTTTAATAAGTTCCAGTGAAAGTAAGGCTATTGTCAGTGGAGCAGCAGAACTCTTGCTGACACCACACTCATCACCATGGCGCTGCACAATACCTGGGTGGTCCTGATGCTGGTCCTTAGCCTTCGTGGTCAAGGTAAGAAGATCATTACTGTATTAGTAGTTTGATTCATTCATTGAATCCATTTACAAAGAAGGTGGATACAGCCTGATGTGTGTACATCCCCTTCATTTTGGGATCTTTTTTACTTCTCCAGTTCAAACAGGGAAAATCATCGGGGGACGCAAAGCTGACCCTCATAGTAGACCCTACATGGTGCTTTTGGAAATGAAAACTTTGCAGGGAACCATCATATATTGTGACGGCTTCCTGATCAGCGATCAGTTTGTGGTTACAGCTGCTCACTGCCAGGCCTGGTGAGGTTCTTGACTGATCCGCAGGACAACAACACCGTGCTGATTTCAGCTATGGTTCCACAAGTACAACAGGAACTTACAATCCAGGAGATAACTTGCATTATTCATTACTCAAAAGCTGTATTCATTCAATAACATGTGTCATTGGCCTATATCTGCATACGTTCAACTGCAGGTTTTATAGAGCTTTTAGTTACGATCGCCATGTCTAAGACAATTTGTTAACAATTGTATGAATTAAACCTTTGTGTCCCAGTATCTATAACGTCTATGTAGGTCTTCATAAGTTCAAGAATGATCAAACTCCGAAGGCCATTCAAGTGAGTCAAGCAATTCCACATGAGGACTACAATGAAAAACCAATATTGAACGACTTAATGCTACTGCAGGTAAGCATATAGCATGAATGTTAGGTTGATCATGAATCCACCTTTACGTTAAAGAAATTATACATTATAGTGCCAATGCATTCTTGTTTTCACACTAACAAGTACATCCCCCCCCCCCCCTTTCTTCTGAAGTTAAGTGAGAAGGTAAACATCACAGAGCATGTCAGACCGATTAATTTAGCAAGCCGAGTTGATCATCTGCCTCAACGCTGTATAGTCTCGGGCTGGGGATTTAGCGAAGAGAATCTGAACGAAATGGCCAGCGAGCTGAGGGAAGTTAATGTTACCCTTGTGAAGCATACACTCCCTGCTGAGCGCCATGTTTACTCCTCCCTTGGAGAAAGCGGACCTTCCCATGTAAGTGACAATATAATTATTCACATAATTTGTATTCATATCTGGCTACTGTTACACGAGTCAAAAGTAGACCCAAAAGCAAATAGCTATGTACAATTATATGTTAGTGTTTCTTCAGAATCTGTTGGAGCAGTATGCAGTAACCTCTTTATGTGTGATTACAGGGAGACTCTGGCGGTCCACTTGTTTGTGAAGGTGAAGTGGCATACGGTGTTGTGTCAGGCGGCACAGAGAAATTCAAACTGTACACTAAAATCCCGGACTATCTTGATTGGATTTTATGCCACATGATGAAAAAGTGACACCAGAATGTCATCGTTAATTTGTCGTGCTTTGTGAACCTTGTTGATGAATAAATCGCTGTTCCACACACCTGTCCTGATTCTCTCACCTCATGGAATGGGACACGTTGTGGGAGAAAATGAAAAGGAACTAAAACTTAGCAGAATAGCATGCATTCTTTGTTTTCGTGTGAGTGTAAATGTTTGTGTACTTTTTCTAATGCATCTAAACCTGGTTGAAACGAAGTCATCCCTGTTTAAAACTTGAATAACTTCACATTCTTGATCCACTGAATGATAAATTGTTTAAAAATTAAATTAGACTGCCACCTTGTGTACATGCATTGGATGAACTTACTTATTTAGATTAACAACGACCAAATAAATCAATTCTTTCCAGCATGAGATATTTTGCTAATTTATGGATTTTATATTATAATCCAATAACTGACAGAGATGACTGATCATGCCAGAATGATGTTACCTCAGAATCCCTTGGACAGACTTAGAGGCTCCTGAATATAGAAATATATCTTGTTATGAAGAATTGCAAAAGCCAGTTGTTACTGGAGAGATATGACAGAGGTAAATCATGAGTGACGTGTGTGGCTGTGTGTGTGTGTGTGTGTGTGTGTGTGTGTGTGTGTGTGTGTGTGTGTGTGTATAGCAGACCACTATACAGGTTTTTCTTAAACTGAAGTTAGTTTGAGCTGAGATTAAAGGACTAAGATTTGATGTGGCTTCTTGTCTAATACAGAAAGAAAAAGGGGCCATGTACTCACATGGATGGTGTTTTTAGTGTTGTTCAAACAATCACAATCGACCACATCCTATTTCCTCTTCTCTGACTTTAATAAGTTCAAGTGAAAGTAAGGCTATTGTCAGTGGAGCAGCAGAACTCTTGCTGACACCACACTCATCACCATGGCGCTGCACAATACCTGGGTGGTCCTGATGCTGGTCCTTAGCCTTCGTGGTCAAGGTAAGATGATCATTACTGTATTAGTAGTTTGATTCATTCATTGAATCCATTTACAAAGAAGGTGGATACAGCCTGATGTGTGTACATCCCCTTAATCTTGGGATGTTTCTTACTTCTCCAGTTCAAACAGGGAAAATCATCGGGGGACGCCCAGCTGTCCCTCATAGTAGACCCTACATGGTGCTTTTGGAAATGACAATGTGGAATGACAAAACCAGCTTTTGTGACGGCTTCCTGATCAGCAATGAGTTTGTGGTGACAGCTGCTCACTGCCAGGCCCGGTGAGGTTCTTGACTGATCCGCAGGACAACAACACCGTGCTGATTTCAGCTATGGTTCCACAAGTACAACAGGAACTTACAATCCAGGAGATAACTTGCATTATTCATTACTCAAAAGCTGTATTCATTCAATAACATGTGTCGTTGGCCTATATCTGCACTATACGTTCAACTACAGGTTTTATAGAGCTTTTAGTTACGATCGCCATGTCTAATAGGCCTACAATTTGTAAACAATTGTATGAATTAAACCTTTGTGTCCCAGTATCTATAACGTCTATGTAGGTCTTCATAAGTTCAAGAATGATCAAACTCCGAAGGCCATTCAAGTGAAGCGAGATATTCCACATGAGGACTACGATGATATAAAAAAGATTAACGACTTGATGTTACTGCAGGTAAGCATGAATCCACCTTTATGTTATGTATGTACATTATAGTGCGAATGCATTCTTGTTTTGACGCTAACCAGTACAACCCCCCCTCCCCCCCTTTCTTCTCAAGTTATGTGAGAAGGTAAACTTCACAGAGCATGTCGGTCCGATTCATTTAGCACACCGAGGTGATCATCTGCCTCAACGCTGTATAGTCTCGGGCTGGGGATCTACTAGTGAAGAGAATCAGGACAGAGCCAGCGAGCTGAGGGAAGTTAATGTTACCCTTGTGAATCGTACACTCTCTGCTGAGCGCCATGCATACTTCTCCCGTGGAGAAATCGGACCTTCACCAGTAAGTGACAATATAATTATTCCCATGTTTTTTTATTCTTATCTGGCTAATCTGTTGAAAGTGTAACCTCTTCATGTGTGATTACAGGGAGACTCTGGCGGTCCACTTGTTTGTGAATGTGAAGTGGCGTACGGTGTTGTGTCATGCGGAAGAAAGGACATAAAAGTGTACACCAAAATCCCAGACTATCTTGATTGGATTGAACGCCACATAAGGAAAAAGTGACTCCAGAATGTCATCGTTAATTTGCTCGTGCTTTGTGAACTATGTTGATGAATAAATCGCTGTTCCCCACACCTGTCCTGTCTTCTCACCACACGGAATGGGATACGTAACGTTGAAGGAGAAAATGAAAAGGAACTAAAACTTAGCAAAATAGCATACATTCTTTGTTTTCGTGTGTGTGTGCGTGTAAATCTTTGTGTGCATGTACTTTTTCTGATGCATCTAAATCTAGTTGAAACAAAGTCAACCCTGTTTAAAACTTGAATAACTTTACATTCTTGATAAAGTGATTGATTAATTGTTTACAATTAAATAAGACATGGTGTACATGCATTCGATGAACTTACTTTTTTTTTATTAAGAACGACCAAAAAAATTCTTCCCATACGAGATATTTTGGTAATTTATAGATTTTATATTATAATCCAATAACTGACAGAGATGACTGATCATGTCAGAATGATGTTACCTCAGAATCCCAAGGACAGACTTAGAGGTTCCTGAATAGAGAAATATAACTTGTTATGAAGAATTGCAAAAGCCAGTTGTTACTGGAGAGATATGACAGAGGTAAATCATGAGTGACGTGTGTGGCTGTGTGTGTGTTTGCGTGCATTTGTGTGTGTGTGTGTGTGTGTGTTTGTGTATAGCAGACCACTATGCAGGTTTTTCTTAAACTGCAGTTAGTTTGAGCTGAGATTAAAGGTATAAGATTTGATGTGGCTTTTTGTCTTATTCAGAAAGGCAGAGTGGCCATGTACTCAGAGGGATGGTGTTTTCATTGTTGTTCAAACAATCACATTCGACCACATCCTGTTTCCTCTTCTCTGACTTTAATAAGTTCCAGTGAAAGTAAGGCTATTGTCAGTGGAGCAGCAGAACTCTTTCTGACACCACACTCATCACCATGGCGCTGCACAATACCTGGGTGGTCCTGATGCTGGTCCTTAGCCTTCGTGGTCAAGGTAAGAAGATCATTACTGTATTAGTAGTTTGATTCATTCATTGAATCCATTTACAAAGAAGGTGGATACAGCATCCCCTTCATTTTGGGATATTTTTTACTTCTCCAGTTCAAGCAGGGAAAATCTTTGGGGGACGCAAAGCTGTCCCTCATAGTAGACCCTACATGGTGCTTTTGGAAACGAGAATGTGGAATGACGAAACCAGATTTTGTCAAGGCTTCCTGATCAGCAATCAGTTTGTGGTGACAGCTGCTGACTGCCAGGCCTGGTGAGGTTCTTGACTGATCCGCAGGACAAAAACACAGTGCTTATTTGAGCTATGGTTCCATAAGTACATCAGAAACGTACAATCCAAACGATAACTTGCAATATTCATTACTCAAAAGCTGTTTCATAGAGCTTTTAGTGAAGAGCACCATGTCCAATACAATTTGTCAACAAATGTATCAATTATAACTTTGTATCCCAGTATCTATAACGTCTATGTAGGTCTTGATAAGTTCAAGAATGATCAACCTCCGAAGGCCATTCAAGTGAGTCGAGCATTTCCACATGAGGACTTCAATAATGAAACAAAAATCAACAACTTGATGTTACTGCAGGTAAGCATAAATCCACCTTTATGTTATGTATGTAAATTATAGTGCCAATGCATTCTTGTTTTGACAGTAAATTCTCTCCCCTCCCCCCCTTTCTTCTCAAGTTAAGCGAGAAGGTAAACTTCACAGACCATGTCAGACGGATTAATTTAGCAAGCCAAGGTGATCATCTGCCTCAACGCTGTATAGTCTCTGGCTGGGAATTTAGCAGAAAAAAACAGATGGCCAGGAGGCTGAGGGAAGTTGAGGTCACACTTGTGAATCGTACACACCCTGCTGAGCTCCATGCATACTTCTCCCTTGGAAGAATTGGACCTTCAATGGTGAGTGACCAAAAATGTATTCTCATGTTTTCTTTATTTATATAGGCCTACTTGTGAGTCAAAAGTAGACCCAAAAGCAATTAGAAGCCAAATGAACTGAAACACTGAATTCAAACTATATTTCAGTATGCAGTAATCTCTTTGTGTGATTACAGGGAGACTCTGGTGGTCCACTTGTTTGTGAAGGTGAAGTGGCGTACGGTGTTGTGTCAGGCGGCACAAAGTGCTTAAAAGTGTACACTAAAATCCCAGACTATCTTGGTTGGATTGAAGGCCACATGAGGAAAAAGTGAATCCAGATTGTCATCGTTAATATGCTCATGCTTTGTTAACCATGTTGATGAATAAATCGGTTTCACAAAGCTGTTGTTTTTCATCAAATGGGACACATTTATGGAGAGAATAAAATAAAAATGAACATCTAGCTTACCAGAATAGCATACATTTGTTAATGTGCGTGTACAGGTTTTGGTACCCCGCTCCCCCAATGAGCCGGGTTCCAGGTACGAATGACACGTTAAGCGTGGGTTAAGCCGCACTCGGCATTTTTTGCATACATCTCATGTTCCTTCCAAATGTCAGTCCTCGTGCTCCATTTAAAGTGTCTTCCTGGCTATCCAGCCAGGCGTCTCCCATCTCGCTGATTGGGGTTCAACGGGTGCTCTCCGTCGCCGGCTGGTGGATGACGGTAGTATTTTCCGTCCAGGATGAAACCTCGGGTCCGTCCGGACCGAGGTTTTAAGGGGCTGGACGCCACAATGTGTCTATGCACCTTTTCTAAAGCACCTATAATATAACTATCATCCGACCCCAATATACAATTTGGGATATCTTGAACTAAATAAGCTGGTTAAAATTAAGAAAACACTGCCACCTGGTGTTTATACGTTTAATGAATTTATTTTGAATTTATTTAATAATCCCATCAACAAAATTTTTGCACGATTTCATTCCTTGCACAATCTTATTTCCAGTAAAGGACCTTGCAGGCCCTAACGTTTTCATTAGGGTAGTTGTACATGAAACACAACTTGGGAAAACCAAAAAAATGCTAAAGCAAGAAACGGATGACAAAGAAACATTTAAAAGGGATTTTATTTTGGAAAAATAAACAAAATGTAAGCATGCACAAAAAAATGCATTGATGAGAACATTAAAACTCGTGTACTTTCCAGACGAGTCAAGAAGTAACAGAACTAACCAAGAAGGACAGTGACCAAATTAACCAGTGCAAGAACTTACTGGACTATTAAGAAAATAAAAAAAAAGTCTTTAAGAGCGTATTTATTTCCTCGTCCTCTTGTATTCCCTTGCACAGAAAGTGCAAACAAGGACAGTGATGTATTCCCCTTCTTCATTAGGGAGACCATTGGCACTACGAAAACCACCTAACAGATGACAATTCTTCAGCCGAGATATATTCCCTCCACTCCAAGGCTCTCGTCTCTGCCTGAACCAATGTGTGACTGGGCCCGGGCCATGGGAGACCAAACGCTATAAAGTGACGCATAACTCAAAACTCATGTTCTTTTTAATATAAATTGAGGCATAACATAAAACGTGTTCTATTAAGATCAATTAGAAAAATGAGACTGCCTGATGGGAACAAAAAGAAGAAAAAAAAAAGTTATAAAAACTTGGAGAAGGACCTGTGAGGACGGCTCGACGTGGGAGCCAACCTTCCCCTGAACTCATCCAGGACTGCTCTTTATCTATGGAATTGGTTTCGTTTTTTTCTTTCGGCGATGCGCTAGAACGGAATTTCCAGCTAGGTCCGCTGTCATTCAAATGGGGGTTGCAGGCGAGAAAGGGTTGGGGGGGTGGGGGGGGAGCGGGCGGGAGGGGGCGAACATGGGTGTTGCCTAGGAGACCGACACCCACTTAGCTGAGCTACCAACCACCATCGTCACCTGGGAAGAAGTCAAAGACAAGGCAGGTTAGTAGCGATCCAGGAAAGCTCTAAAAGAGGACGCACAACCGAAATGATGACTGGCTAAAGTCAAACCAAAAATAAGCAACGTTTCTTATCGGTTGGACAGACAAGTCAACTGTTTTCATGACTGCCTTCTGATTCAAAGCAACTTAAAGAGGTTAGATATTACCACAAAGGCTTCGGGTAAAAGATTAAAAATATTCTGTGAGCAGCATAGTTCGAAAATTCTCTCCTGACAAAGTTTTACCATGTGGCTCGCCATGTTTAACATTACCATCGTAAGGAACCCTGGGTATTGGGTAACTCAACACGGCCGGTCGCTGCAGACTGCAGACAGCCTACCTTAGCACCCACTCAGCAGTAGTGCTAAACTGGACCGTCAACATATTGTTTCTTCCAACAAATTTCAACTACAGGTGGCCTCAGTGGGCGTCAGTGACCACAGCACCGAATCCTGTTCAAAGAAAAAAAAAAGCCCTTTGATTAATGAGGTTCCAAGCCAGGGCCAGAGGAAGGAGTCCGTCCAGATAAAGCTATGCTACTTTGGGGCGATCTGATTCACAAAAAAGGTAACTGACTACATCTTCAGCAACAACACATCTAGTAGTTGACCTCTGCATTGTTCATTTACTGTGCCGCCAAGGCCAAAAAGCTAAACGTTTAAAACGTTGGACCCTCTCTTTAGTGGAAAGATAACTTAAAATATCCTGCATGCAGTCGACAGCTTACAGGGGGGGGTTTAAATCACTCCCATGTCCGATATTGGTGGCTTTCTGATACAAAGCTTCACCAGAGCTACTATTTAGTTCTCTGTACATACCTCCTGAGCATTCACCGTATCCGCCACCTTGTGCTCTGAGAAAAGAACGAGAATTTGCCGTTGAGAATTCATCAACTTCCCTCATTTCCGACACAATGAAAACAAGATGACCTACTGCCCATTTAGAGAACTAGGCATCCTCTGAGCTGCAGGACCTAGAAGGCCACCTGTCTCTGGGGAAGTAGCCACCACCTCCACCACTGTTGACATACCTTCCACCACCTCCACCACCACTGTAGCTTCTGTCTCCACCACCACTGCCTACAATGAAATAATACAACTGTATGTGAGAATACTGGACGGGATTTGCCAAAACAACATGTAGGGTTTGGTAGATTCCACCGTGGGTAATCGTCCTTACCATACGAGAATCCACGTCCACGTCCTCCTCCGCCACCACGTCCCCCCCTGTAGCCGCCGCCGTCGCCACCGCCGCCGCCGCCGCTGTTGCCTCCCCTGTATCCGCCGGAACGACTTCCACCACCGGAGTTTCCGGCTTGATCCACGCGAATCGGCCTACCGTCCAGGGACTACGGAGTAGCAAAAAAATAAAAAAACAAATTGAATACAGGGCAGTGCGGTTCCGTTTCACAAATTCCATTTTAACGGGTATATCTTCCAAACGTTTCTTGGGTCAATCGGAGGCGTCTTACCTTTCCATTCATGGCGATCATAGCATCCTTAGCATCTTCGGGATTCTCAAAGGTGATAAAGCCGAAGCCTCTGGACCTCTGCGTCTCCCTGTGCTTGATGATAACAACTGGACCAGAAGAGAGGGATCAAAGTTAAAACTCCTGTCATGATTAAAACGCACAATCAAGCGGGTTATTTATTGTTGTACGAGTCATACGTGCAGTACTTGCCTTCACTGATGGGACCATATTTGGAAAATACGTCTTCGAGTGACTGTTCAGTTGTGTCAAAACTGATACCACCGACAAATAGCTTCCCTTCGTCTGACGACATGGCGAGTTCTGCCTGCGGGGGGAGACAGAATACGAGGGGGGACCGAGTTAATGAGCAGGCGGAGATGCTTCCCCCATCCGTAAGGCCCGGATCCAGGCCCCTTTGTTCCTGCGTGTGCTGCGTCTCCAGAGGAGAACCCAGTACGCATCCACAGGCCCCACGTCAAGCATAATCCGCGGATGCCCGCTCGACCCACAAGCGATCGCAAACCCTGGCTTATTGTACATTATTTCAGGTTGTAACGTTATACTATCTGCCTTGCGCAAGTTTAGCTGCTTCGTGAATAGGTCAACGCTAAAAATATTTTTTTCCGATCTATATAAGGATACATGTGATCCATTGCTTAATTCAAAGTATGATGCAATTAATTACACACCCAACTCCCCGTATTCAATTTAAGTGAAATAATAGCAGAAGTCACGAGGTAGCCGCTACACATAGCACAATGATACGGATACAGGGATGCTACGCCGTATCATGGATGCTAACGATCAAGGCCTTTGATTAATTTCCCCTACGCTATAAATCCACTGCGCAAGGCCAACGCATAACGGCTGGTATACGTTAAAACAGCATCAATAGTAATTATAAAAAGAAAAGCCGCCACAATTGAGGCTGTTAAGATGCATTACCGTTAAATTCTGCGGAGATCGGTAGCGGGCAACCTGAGGCAAGAACGAGCAGACACTAAAAGGACCTGCACCGGGTGTAGCCACGCCCAGTTTTCCTCACTAAAAGGACCCGCACCGGGTGAAGCCACGCCCAGTTATCCTCTCAAACACGCAAACACCGAGGCGTTTGAATTAATGTCGGCTCATTTAAATGGACAACAGGAAGTGGTCACCCTCCATCTGAGATACCGTTACGTTGGTGTTATTATACATCAACAAGACGAATACGTTCGTCAGTAATTACGAATCGCCGTGAGTGGATATGTTACATACATTATGTCTATAAAGGTATAAGATATCCGTGGTATATATAAATATAAAGATGCAAGAACAGCTTCAGAAAACGTTTTATTTTGTCAAATTAAATGAAATGACATTAAATGATCACAATAATTATTGTCAAAACAAGCGTTAACCACATACTGTGTGACAAAGTGCTAAACCTACGTTTACCCCGTCAGTTAAGTCACAGTGGTCGTTAAATAAATGACAGGTGTCCGGCTCAGTATTTTATGGTTTTGCAATTATAAAGCCAGCAAAATGCTAATAATGCATTGGTCCAGGGAGAATCACGTTCAACACATATGTATACATTCGGGCTGCATTAAAATCACAAAGTTTTGATCCTTTGCTTCGTCTAGCGTCTCTGCCTTACTATTCCCCTGGAATAGCGCAGAGATCCTCAGTTTGGGCAGGATGCAGAATGACCCGGGCCACGCATTGGGCCGACGTCATTACGTTGGCCCCGCGTCGACGATGGATGCAAATGGCAACTCTGGAAAACAGAAGAGCAGTGATTTATGTTTACACTAAACACTAAACAGTCAGAAGAAAAAACCTGATTCAAAACCCAGTGTTATTCATACAGTCATTTATGAATCTTCTTTGCATGCATTGTACCATTATCTTTTTTGAATGCCTGTAAATTTATAACTCCTGATTGTATAGATCGAAAGGATTATATCCTCAGTTTACATTATGTATTTACTGCTCTTACAAGAAAAAAGGAAAAAAAAAAACATGATTTTCTAGAATCATGCTGGGAATAACATGGGCAAGATGACCTACTGCCCATTTAGAGAACTAGGTATCCTCAGAGCTGTGCCTCAAGAGGCACAGATTAAAACATTGTACCAACCTTTTTCTATGACCCAAATGGAGGAAAGGCAAAGTCACAGTGGCTACCCAGCGGACATGGAGACATCATCATCGTCTTCTACAAGGACATTCAACCTTAATGGATGGACAGGAAAACAAAATCAATATCAAGCCCTCCAGTAGTTTAGCGGCAGTTATGCAGTTGCGCCGACACACACACACGCACAAACAAGTCAATTTAACAGAGCAATGGTATAGTTATAATTAACCACCCTTTAAGCCCTTTACCACAAATGAGAAATTGCAGTCTCAATGGTAGACAATGTATGCACAATGGGGGATCCGTCTATTTCCTATGACACATTTTCTCTTAGAAATACTTTAGTAGGCTTCGGGGATTTTGGGAGAACTCGTGGGTAAACAGCCTTTGACGTCGGATTATTTAATTCCCCAAAGGTCCTTTTTTTTTTTTACGAGAAATACTCCGAAAGCCAGGATGTGCTACTGGATGAAATTCATCTTTTGGAAGTAGTCCAGGCCAAGCCTTAGCAACGGCTGAGAGTCCCATTGCATCGTGGTCAAAGTGGTAGACAGTCTAAGATGGGACATCAACATGATAACTGTTTGAGGGATGTGAACAGGAGAGCAAAAAATGTTACCTCACTTTACTGGCACTATCTCCAATTATGAACTAGCCAAGTGAGCAGCGTTCACCAGAGACAGGAGGACTCATGTGTCGGTAGGCCCAACACTTCATTCTCCAAGGACTTTGTTGATTTCCAAAACGATAGCGGCCAGAGATCTTGGGTGTAATGAAGCATTATGACAGAACCAGAAACAGCAGCAGCAGGAGGACAGCAGGAGTACATTTCAGTTCCTCGTCCGTCTCATCCTAGAAGCCCACCCCTTCATATCCAGGCTGGTGTAAGCAGACGTATAATAATTTAAATTAAAAAAAAATCCAGACACGTTGTCCCTAGCAGCTACATAGAGCCCACCCCTCATGCTGAAAGCCACATGTCTGTACTAACTGTATTCAGTGAATTCTAAATCAGATTCCTAGGTTGTTTTAAACTGGCTTCTTTTTCGGAGGAAATCAGGAATCAGAGAATTTTCCACGGGTAGTTTTAATAGGGCCTAATAAGGCCAGAAGAGACAATAAAAAAAGTACTGATACACAAACAGAGCACATTTCTCAATGATCAGCCCAAACTGCAGCCAATTGTGACGGGATTCCTCAGGATGTCATTATATATATTGCAGCGACTTCTTTCTTTTAAATAAAAAAAAGGGGCTAGAAAGCGCAGCTGTCCTGATACATTTGCAATTTCGGGTTGTAGCATTTCCAGAGTCATCCAGAATATTTTGTATCATGTCCATCCCTACAATTTGAAACCGCCATTGCCTCCTTTATTTATTTTTGTTGTCAAAAGGATGGGGTTGTGTATTTCTCATTTCACCAAGTTCATATTCTCTGTTGACACAATCGGTGCAAATTTTTTAAATAAAGTTTTTCCAAAGCCAAAAATCTGACTCATGGATAAGTAAATATAAATAACTTGTTTTCAATAGTTTATTTTCTAAAACTTTTAAATGGCAAAATCTGTTGGGCGTTTTCAAATGCTAGCCAGGCAAGCATATACACCCAGCACCGGGTAGTGTAGTATGAACATACCCAAATGAGAGCATGAGGAAATGCCAAATCATCGGTTAAGGGTTGGTTTTGAGGAAAGAAAATAATGCTCCAAAAAAAATGTATTTAAAATATAAGGCCAAGTTGAGCAATAGGCCACTCCTCCACCATCTAGCCCCTTTAACAAGTTAGGTAACAGGTCATCTAAATGAGTAATAAAATAAAATCATGCAAAGAAACCAGGGCCCATATCGAATAAATGTTCTCAAAAATGGTAGGAGGGGCAGAGCTGAAGACGTTGGCAAAGACCATGACGGCATATCCACAGCATGTCAAGCTTCACAAACATGTCTTATTGTGTTTGAATAATCATTTCGAGTTGAATATTTTTTGCTGTTGGCAGCAAAAGCGCTGATGACATTTTTGCACTCGAACCGAATGTTTTTGCGGCCGTCATTATTCGCAGATAGAGAATTGGATGTAGAAGCTGTCAGGTTGTGTGGAACAGCAGAGATCTCACCTAGTGATTAAGCACAGAAGCTACTCGGCAATTCTGTAGGCAACTCTAGATCCTCAGTATGGTTACTTAAACGAGGGAGGAAGTATGAGATCATGAATGGAGCATAACTAGTGGCGCTTTAGTCTACGGTAGTGCCAGCGGAGTTGTAGAGCACACAAAAACCCCAAAAATAAACACTCAAACAAGGGATTTAAGATACAAGGCCAAGTAACCATATTTCACAAAAAGAATAACCACTGCCTCCCCCCAAAAAGCGAAAAAAAAAAAAAGGTCTTGGAAATCTTTAGAAAAAAACTGTGCAGGTTGGTGATGGTCTTGAAATCAGGAAGATTTTTTGTGTTTTTACTCGTTTGAGGCTGAGGACGAGAAGTAGGCACAAGTGTAAAGACACTCAAGCATCATTTGGACAACATCACATCACTTGGGATTTTCACATGGGAAAGGGGAGAGTTGACATGACATCAGGCAATGCTAGTCTGTAGGGGGGCTTTTTTTGTTGCAGAGAATCTGAACGCAGAAAGGGACGTGCCACTACTCAGGTTCTAAGACGGGCATGGCTGAGAAGAGCTCGACTGTCCTCGGTTCACTTATGCAGACAGGAAGGGGCTTTCCACAGGGGTGTTACGGAGATGGGCGCTTTTCGACGTTAACGTGACTAGTTCCTAAGTTATATCAGTATGCTACTCACCATAGCTGTCATAGCCGTCCCTGTAGGATCCAGAGCGCTGCTCTCCTCCATAGCTGGTCTGACTCCTGAAACATCAGAGGGACGTGTTAGAACACAGGCTCATCAGCCCTTCAGTTGACGGATGTCAGATAGCCAGTAAAATTAACAAAGGGGTCTAGAACCATGATTTAAATTATTATTCTTTTTTTTTTACATTAACCTGTGGTAAAGATCTCCAAGTGCAATATAACCATGGGAGGAGTTATTTTGCTTATCCAAAGTTGACCCCCCCCCCCCCCCCCAAAAACTAGAAATAGTGATAGAGAACAGACAGACAGTCTGTGAGTTCCGTTCCTACCTGTTGTCCCGGTTGTATCCGGCATTGTATCCACCACCACCACGGCTGTTGCCGCCACTCCGGTATCCGCCGTAACTTCTCTCTTCATCGCCATAGTTTCTATTCCCACCAAAGCCTCCTTCTCTACTGTTACTTCTATCTCCATAACTTCTATCTTGGTAGGACCTCTGCCCGTACCCTCCGAAATCCCCTAATGAAACATGAAGAAGAGAACACATGAAGGAACCCTTTGTACACACATG
This sequence comes from Gadus chalcogrammus, assembly GCF_026213295.1. Classification (NCBI taxonomy): domain Eukaryota; kingdom Metazoa; phylum Chordata; class Actinopteri; order Gadiformes; family Gadidae; genus Gadus; species Gadus chalcogrammus. The sequence goes on from NC_079423.1 coordinate 29,965,241, forward strand.
GAACCTCAAAGTCATTAGCACAGCTTTGAAGCGCATGCCACAAAACAAAAGCATTTACACCAAAAAAGGGCATGACTTAAAGCAAATGTGAAAGGAACCACATTGCGGTGCCAGCCCTTACCTTCCATATAATCACTCCCACCTCGTCTACCCCCTCTGAAGAACCCCCCCCGGGGTCCAGAGCCACGGAACGAGCCTCCTGAACGACCACTAGGCTTCCCGGCCTCATCCACACGGATCTGCTTACCGTCAACAACCTGCAATGAAACATAAAATAACAAAAAAAAAAAAGAGGAGAATTTGTGGGGCTTTCAGCAAGCAATTTCAAGTTATGGCTTAACGTTAAATTGTATACTCGTCAGTGGCTTCTTTCATGACAATTAATTACATTAATTAATACACTAATATGTATGTATGAGCATGAACATGACACCCATATTCAGCGCATAGAAACGTTATGCCATAGGCTACTAGTAGGTTTCAGTTGCAAGCTGCAAATGTGGCGCATGCCTAAACATTTGTATTGAATGTACCTTTCAATGTTTTTTTTATTCACAGGATTATTATGGACATTAATTACTTTTCGAAAAACAATGACCGCTGAAGTTGACAAAGAGTCCTTGGAGCGAGTAGACAAAAACTATACTATAGAATATAAACTGGAGAAGAATTCGACAAAGCATTATCAGCATGCGTAAGTAAGTAAACAAATATCCCCCCTATCAGAAGTCCCTCCCTCTCTCTTGTAACTGAAATGGATATCGTCCACGCTGGAAGTCCAATCATCTTTCCCCACTAACACTAACTCCGAGCAACTGTTTCCGGCTGTTCAGCCTGCTGACAATGTTATATCTAAGCAGCCATTCAGCTGCCACATTCCATCCCTAAATAAAAACGTTCTACCAGAAGGACTTCAATCTTCTACCTAATCTGAGTCTTCTATCCCTCTTTTGTCAACTCTCAAATCTTACTTACAAGACACACACACACACACACACACGGTCTTGGCAAATACAGGTCAAGAATCCAGGCACATCACAGTTACAGATCCGGGTTAAGGAGTAAACACGCTTTTTTCACTCTAGAGTTGGCTTTATATAAACAGTCCTGCAGCCATGTTGGTAAATAAAAAATTATTACATTCAGTTGCAGGCTTTTCAATGCATGAACATGCTCTGACAAGTAACCGGTTTTTGTCAAATACAGGTCAAGAATGCAGGCAAACCACTTAACTATAATGCTGTAACATATTCAGGAACAAACCAACAACACTACAGTTGGCTTTATATGGACACAAATAACCTCGTTAGTATCCGACTGGAAATATGATGAAACATTGCATGAAAGAAGAATAACCTACCTTCCCATCCATAGCAGTCATTGCGTCTTTAGCATCTGTGGGGTTTTCAAACGTCACAAAGCCAAATCCCCTCGATTTGTTTGTCTCTCGGTCCCTCACAACGTCAGCTGTGAAGGTATGACAAGACAAGATTAGTCGTCTGCCGTTTTCAAGATGACCTTCATTTACAGTCGATGTCAACGTTATTGACACCTCACCCTGATGCCTCTGACAGCCACAGTTTATGAAACAAACATTTTTCAACATTAATTCGGAAGGGCAATAATGGAACAGTGACTCCAGATTCAGCATACCTTTCAAAACGTGTCCGTACTTGCAGAAGGCGTCCTTGAGGCTGGTCTCGTCCGTGTCGAAGCACAGCCCCCCAATGAACAGCTTCCCCTCGTCAGCCATGTTGAGCTGCACACACCGACAATAAAGTTGTTTACCAGGGACAGTTCAGCCTTTAAACTGTCAGCCAAAGAGCACACGTCGACAACACAGCACCTGATCCTTCAGCTCACCGGGATATTACAATACGGATGACTGACAGACTCACACTGGAACCACAGTTTTAAACTTGCAGGACCATTTGAGGCTCCCGACAGGAGCAGCGGCCGTCGTTTAGACGAGCAGCGTAAATTCAGAAATGCTAAGGAAATCCGGTGTTGCCAATAATGTCAGTCACTGCAACCTGCAGCCTTAATGTCACTAAATCCATACGAATATAAATGTACAACGTGCATGAACGTATACCTTATATATCCACTGCTTGAAGAGCGTTCCGTGCTTCGCAATTGTCTTCAGACCTGCCAAATGCGAATGAGCCTAAAATGGCCACCCCTCCTCCGAGCGCTCCTGACAGCGATCCGCTCCCTTCTTCTACGGAGAGCGCTCCCTTTTTTGGACAAACCGGTTTAACGGTGGTTTACCGCCGCCACGCATTCCAGAAGGGTATTAAACATGTCTACGCTCTCATCTGCTTATCAGATGCAGGGGGCGACATCTGAAGCCTTTTGTATAATTTGTAAATACATATTTATTATACATATATATATATATATATATATATATATATATATATATATATATATATATATATATATATATATATATATATTTATTTATTTATTTATTTATTTATTTGCATGTATATATATATTTGTATTTATTTATTTGCATGTAGGCCTATACATTTTCCTTTTCCTTTTACTTATTAGTAGATCCACTTTGTTATTGACTTTGTTATTGATAACGTTTTCTCCAGTTGGGGCTGATTTGACGCTAACTATTGAATAGTAAAAAAAAAAGAAAATGTTTATATTTCACACACATCATAGGCTATAGCCCATGATGTATCTATAGCCCATACATTGTATTTATGCAAACATTTTTTACCGTCAAATCACCCCAACAGGAAAAAGCTTATAGGTCTACATGTCAATAACAAAGTGGGTCAGAAATTCGTCCAACTGCCATCAGCTGCTGGAGAACGTAAGTTCAACCATGTAGGCTATAATAAGAGCAGCAAACCCTCTTTCGTAAGGGCCCGGGGCTAAACTTTATACTTCCTTGCAACACTTGGAGACACGTAACCGGTTTTGGCAAATACAGCTCAAGAATGCAGACAAACCACTTTTATTCAAATGCAGTTTCAGATCCGGGTAAAGGAGTACACAAACCACTCCATATTAGCTTTATTTTTCACAAATAATATCGTGTGTATTTGAATGGAATTTCTAATTTCTTTCTCATTTCATGCAAGAAGTAGTATACTTTGTTATAGACATGTGTAACGTTTGTCCAGTTGGGGGTGATTTGACGAAAAGTATTAAATAGTAATAAAAAAATGTATACACAAATATATATGTATTTATATATTTTTTGGTAATACTAACTCTCAAATTACCCCAAAAGGAAAATATTTATACATGTCAATAAGAAAGTGGGTCTACTAATAAGTAAATGAAAAGAAAAAATCGATTCGTCGAACGGCCATCAGCTGTTTGACAACGTAAGCACCACGCCTCCAACATTCTTGTAATAAGAGCACCCTATATCGTATCGCAAAACTACTTCATTGCTCCACTTGGGGACAGTGTTGCTTTATACAACCAACAACTAGGCCGATCATATTGGCCTATTGCCTGTATAAAGTCATAGTTTACGATTGTGTCATTGAGAAGTCATTCTTATTAAAAAATCCGTCCATGTTCTCCATAGGTGTCCTGTACCTTATCCTCACCTTGTGAGGCGTATCAATTAATTGATACACGTCAATCAAATGAAGCAAATACATAAATCAAAGGTTCTTCCATGCCTTTCTTTAATGAGATTACATCCTTATAATTTTGTATTATGTCATACGATTTATATTATTATTTTTATGTTATTAATTTAATGAAATAACATGAAAGAGGGGTGGAGACTTTGACTGCAGGCTTTTCCATGTGAGGAGGTGCTTGTAGTGGTGTCTCCGTGGAGGGGCCTATCGACAGCAGCGTACAAGTGTTTTGTCCTGCTCTTGACTCTCTGGCGCTTTGATGTTGATTGCTATTCCAGAGCTGTATCTGTGCAGAGGCACTGGCACTCAGAGTGCTCCGCCGCTCCGATGTGTTACAGCTTGGCTGTGGATGT
>NC_079423.1:29974216-29979216 GCF_026213295.1 Gadus chalcogrammus
GGAGAGGGAGAGGGAGAGGGAGAGAGAGAGAGGGAGAGCGAGAAAGGGGGGGGCGAGAGAGAGAGAGAGAGAAAGAGAGAACGAGAGAGAGAGCGAGAGAGAGAGGGAGGGAGGGAGGAGAGAGAGAGAGAGAGAGACGGAGAGAGTTTAACTAATGTATTTACATAGTATCTGTTATGTGTTACATACTTATGTGCATACGTACATTCAAACGTATGGACGTCGATACGTTATGTATGTGCCAACATGAACGTACCAGTACGTACATATGTCAATAAGTACCTATGTTCCTATACGCACGTTTGAATGTGTGTACATGCTAAGAGGCAGGTGCATGGACTCATAAGCCTGGACTCACATAAGCGTGGCATCGTACAAGCGTGGCATCGTATAATCATGGAGTTCATCTCTTTGCCGTTGTCAGTGCGTGTGAGGCCCCTCCTCTATTCTTGGCTGTGAGAGACACTGTGAGTGAGTGATAGACACCTACTTAATAGCCCCCTGCTGTGAGCTGCCCGTGTGCCAGCTAAGAAGGAGGGCAGCTGAGAGCTGATTGGTAGGATTAACATGGTGGAGGCCCTCTCGAAATCCACATTGAAGGCTTTTCAGAGCAGCCCAACATGCTGCCTGCTTGTTAAGATACTAATTATATGCGCTGGTGAAACTTGGCAGCTGCTGGTGTGAATGAACGCATGTTTGTTGATGTGTCCATGTATCCACTAGCATGTTTGTGTGCACATCGACTGAATGTAGAAGAAGAGTGTGGGTGTGTGTGTGTGTGTGTGTGTGTGTGTGTGTGTGTGTGTTCACATGTGTGTCGGTGGGAGTGAGCGGGTGTTGCAAGTGTGCTAGGGTTTACATGTGCATGAGAAAATCTGAGACAGTTTTGCTAAGTGTGTGTTCATTTGTGCCTGTGGTAGCGTGTGTGTGTGTGTGTGTGTGTGTGTGTGTGTGTGTGTGTGTGTGTGTGTGTGTGTGTGTGTCTGTCTGTCTGTCTGTGTGTGTGTGTGTGTGTGTGTGTGTGTGTGTGTGTGTGTGTGTGTGTGTGTGTGTGTGTGTGTGTGTGTGTGTGTGTGTGTGTGTGTGTGTGTGTGTGTGTGTGTGTGTGTGCGTGCGTGCGGCTGTGTTGTGGCAGGGTTTGCTACCAGCGGCCACGTGGGTGCATGCAGTGGGTGGTTCAGCTACATTAATAACCAAAGGGCAGGCAGGGGGCTGTGAGGACAGACAGGAAGAGGAAATCCAGTTTGCTGGTCGCCCACCACTTCCTTTGTTTCTCTCGAAGCTCACAGAGCAGATCTTCTACTGTAACTTACTGGTTGTTGCATTGTGGCTAGATACAAATCAGAACGTTATAAAAACACACTGAGGTGAATAAGCAGCTATCTGAGAAAATGTGTCAGGCTTGTCAATTCTGTAGATTTGCTGGAAAAGATGTGGTTCAGTCATTGATTCAATGCCCGTAAACTTCACCTTATAATGCTGCTTCAATACACCGCACTGGACACCAAACAATCATAACTCTCCAAGATAACGGAGAATATGCAGGCTACAAAAACAACAACAGCTAGACGTCAGGACAGCTGCAGTACAACATATCTCCAGTAGAGGCCCCCCTCTCATTATCTGAAGTCCAACCTGGGGTTAAAAAACAACGGCAACGGCTCAGCTCGTCAGATAATCTATAAAGAATGGGGGCCTTATTAATGTGAAACCATTAATCAAGAATGAGTTATAGTCCGAAAAAATTAAATTGGACCAATTTAAGATTAAGGCATGAACATGGACGTGAGTACGCAACTACTGCTGGCAATGAGCTTAGTTTCTACTGCCTCCTCCTTTCTCCGACCCTCCCCTGTGTCGCGACGGGGCAGGCGCGACTTGGTGACGACCGGTCGCTATGCGTACAATAGGATGGAATAGGGCGTCAGAAGGATGCCTTTGCGTTTCGCACACATTATCTGTTCTGGTTAAGGCGAACCCCCTGCCCTTCTGGTCCAACACATCCCCATTGAACTTTCCGCCCCCTCACTGAGGAATGCGGCGTGTGGGAGGGAAGAGGGGGAGACGGGCTTTATCCTCTGAGATAGGAGATGGGGAGGGAGTCAGTGAGGAGATGGACCCGCTAGAGGACCAGTGGGCTATAGCGGAAAAAAAACACGTGAACTAAAACACGTCCGGGAAATTTAATTAGGTTAAAATAATGTATAAACGTTCAGGAAAGACTTTACACTACATTGACTTGCACTCAGAGTTTGATAGGCGAGATGTGTTATTAGAGTGCCCCTGTGGTAATTAGGTAATGGGAGAAGGGAGCAGAGACCTTGACAGGGACGTAGTCCTCATGACAAAGGCAGGAATGACAAACAGTGTGAGCTCTCCTAGAGGAGGCTGTCAAAAGGCCACGGCGGAGTTGAGTTTTCCACCCTCCGTTCTGCGGAACAGGTGCGGAGTGACATGGCTAAGTAAGGGCAGGGTAACCAACAATGACTTTTAGTCATACCCGCACGCTCAAATGCACACATACCCACCCACACAGACATACACAGACACATACACAGACACACACACACACACACACACACACACACACACACACACACACATGCAAACACACACATACATGCACACACACATGCAGGCTCAGAAGCACGCTTACACACACACACACACACACACACACACACACACACACACACACACACACACACACACACACACACACACACACACACACACACACACACACACACACACACACACACACACACACACACAGACAAACACACACGTGAATGTGTCTAGCTTTGCATAGCAAACACAAACTCAAATGTCATCAATGATAACGTGCTATGCGTTCCAGTGTGACATTAGTGTAACTCGCTGCTGTATGACAGTGTGTGTTTGTGTGTGTCTGTGATTGTGTGTACATGTTTTTGCGAAAATGTGTGTATGCGTGCGGTTGTGTGTTGTTTGTGACTAATCACACCGTGTCCTTAATAATGCCTTTGTTTTTCTTCCTCTGTGCTTTGCTGCACCCAGAACAAAATAACACGGCTCTTGACACATGACATCACCCTCAGGTGCTTGTTTCATTTTGTTTCCTGACACCTCTGTTTTGTCAACAACTTGTGAATGCCCTCAACCCTTCTCTTTCCAAACCCCCTTCTCTCTCTCTCTGTCTATCTTGCACACTCTCTCTGTCTCTCTCTGTCTCTCTGTCTCTGTCTCTGTCTCTGTCTCTGTCTCTCTGTCTCTCTCTCTCTCTCTCTCTCTCTCTCTCTCTCTCTCTCTCTCTCTCTCTCTCTCTCTCTCTCTCTCTCTCTCTCTCTCTCTCTCTCTCTTTCTGTGTCTATCTCATTCTCTCTCTCTTCCTCTGTCTCTCTCTCTGTCTATCTTGCACACTATCTCTCTCTCTCTCTGTCTCTCTCTCTCTCTCTCTCTCTCTCTGTCTCTCTCTCTCTCTCTCTCTCTCTCTCTCTCTCTCTCTCTCTCTCTCTCTCTCTCTCTCTCTCTCTCTCTCTCTCTCTCTCTCTCTCTCTCTCTCTCTCTCTCTCTCTCCACTGTCTGCGACTGTCGTACGGCCCCTCGGAGGCCCTGTGTGCGTGAGGAGCAGGGCCCTGGATTGACGCTCATTGAATTAGGAATTCCTCTGTGTAAAGTGGCGGCATTGTTGACGAAAGGTTAGCGCTATTTCAAATCCTAGCCTCCCATGAAAAGGGCTTCTTCTCTCCAGCGGTAGCCGCAGAGAGAGGGGATGACATTTGGGCTGCATCAGTTGTGTATCCAAAGCGTTTGCAGCAAAAGGCCAAAATGATCAGAGCCAAATAAGAAATATAATAGAGAGAGCGTGAGGGCCCCGAGCCTTTGTTAGGCTTGTGTACCCCGCACGCCCCTCTGTTCCTCCAGCTCTCGGTATGAAACATATGAAAACTAAAGGATCCTGTTTATTTTTACAGTAAAACTTGGATAAATTAAGAAAAATAAAAAAATAACGGTTATCAGAGGATCAAGCTCTCTTTAAACAGCTCTCCCATCTCCCTTGTTCTCCCCCCAACGCCCCCCCACCCGCCCCCCCCCCCCCCCCCCCCCCCTCTCGGTTCCACAAAGACATACAATACAAACTCCTTGTCCACGCCAGCACATCTACGACGTAAGACCTGTGACCGTTCAGGGACATCATCAACCTTCCACGGAGCCGCCAAAAAGGTGCGGTCAGAGGACGGGATGCAAGAGGACATCCCAACCCTGTTTGAGCTCCACTGACACCCCGCTGGGCCGGGCCGTTCATCTGCGCTGACCTTTTCCCCCTGTTGCTCATCGTGGCTGAAACACTCTGTTTCCTCCAGACGCCACCTTCCCCATTGTTCTATGGCGCCGGTTACGTTTCAGTTCAAAGAAGAACCGCCTTGCCCAAAAGCCTTCCCCCATATTTGCACATTTCTTTTGACATGACCCCCATAGCCCCACCCCCTCCTCCAGTGGGCGTTAATCAGAGAAGCAACCAAAAAGAGCTGGCGTCAGTCATATCTACGGCGCTATCAATCGGGTGTGTGCATGATGTTGAAAGGTAAACTTTGACTCCGCGCCCGCCCAGCGGGCCGACGGCAGACAGAGCTGCGACGCAGCACAAACAAAATGGATGTATTTGCTTTTCATGGGAAAATCAATGAGCCCAGACAGATGGCGGTTTTTTTTTTCTCTGTTGTTTACTCCCCGGTTTCATGACAAATGTCCTCACCTTGCCACATCATGCTCGCCGGCCTGCCCAGGTAGACAGAAAGCCCCTTACCCCCTCCTCCACACACACACACACCCACACCCACACGCACGCACACACACACACGCACAAACACGCACGCACGTACTCACAAACACACACACACACCCTCACCCACAACAGAGGCACTGGCTATAACCTTTCCATTATCTTAACCCTGCTCTCTCAATTCGATTAATAAAGCACATTTCACATGGTTTATTGAAAAATATACTTTTATGTA
>NC_079423.1:29981716-29989216 GCF_026213295.1 Gadus chalcogrammus
TATACGTGTGTGTACATATGTGTGTGTGTGTATCTGTGAGTGTGTGTGTGTGTGTGTGTGTGTGTGTGTGTGTGTGTGTGTGTGTGTGTGTGCGAGCGCATGTGTATCTGTGTGTGTGTGCCTGTGCGCATGTTTATCTATGTTTGTGTGTGTGTGTGTGTGTATGCACGTGTATTTGTCTGTGTGTGTGTGTGTGCGTGTGTTTGTGTCTGTTTGCGCGCACGTGTATCTGTGTGTGTATGTGTGCCAGTGTGCGTGTGTATCTGTGTGTGTGTGTGCGCATGGGACCAAGCCACAGTGACATTTGAATCTGCTGACTGTCCTTTGGTAACAGCACACAGGTGACGCTGTGGAAAAAGATGACCTTATGGTAGAATCACTCCTAATGCTCCCCTTCGTTCAGGCGCTCGCTGTCTTTTGTCCCGCTGTATACTCAACCTGCTTGTCTGTCTTATCTCTCCTATGTCTCCCTGTCTGCCTGCCTGCTTCTCTCTCTTTCCCTCTCTCTTCCTTTCTCTCTCTCTCTCTCTCTCTCTCTCTCTCTCTCTCTCTCTCTCTCTCTCTCTCTCTCTCTCTTTCCCTGTCTCGCTCCCTCTCTCTCTCAACCGCAGTCGCTCTATTATCCTAACAGCGTAAATACAGGCTGTCCTGTAGCCATACTGTAGCTCTGAAATTATCCACTGAAACCGTATTTATTCACCAGGGAATCCCGACCTCCTTCATCTCTGCTTTCACTTTGTAAGACCTGGGGGCATGATGAAGATTAAGGAGGTGCTGTTACCACTTGGCAGCTTTGGACGTTGCCTTCCTAACCTCTTCTGAAACAATGCACCATCATGTGTTGTGTGAGTTCCACTGGGGAGTCTGGCAAAAAAGTATTGTGGCAAAAATATGGCATTTCTAGGCCTGAAACTAGGCCATATATCATATATATATCATATATCGTATAACGTATCATACAATGTTACACACACTTGTTAATTGCACTGAAAATTTAACAAATTAGCTATAGTATAGCATATACTGTACTATATACAGTAAACCACATAGTGGTATCATATATGCCGTGAGAAAAGAGAAAAAGAAAACACTACTGGATGTTTAATGTGAGTGTGTGTTGATAGAATTTGTTTGAGTATGTGTGTGTGGGTGTATTGGTGTTTGTGTGTGTGTGTGTGTGTGTGTGTGTGTGTGTGTGTGTGTGTGTGTGTGTGTGTGTGTGTGTGTGTGTGTGTGTGTGTGTGTGTGTGTGTGTGTTTCTGTGTGTGTGTGTGTGTTTGTGTGTGTGTGTGTGTGTGCGTGTGTGTGTGTGTGTGTGTGTGTGCGCCGTGGGCATGTGTACAGAGCCATGCATGTTGGTGTCTGTGTGTGTGTGTGTGTGTGTGTGTGTGTGTGTGTGTGTGTGTGTGTGTGTGTGTGTGTGTGTGTGTGTGTGTGTGTGTGTGTGTGTGTGTGTGTGTGTGTGTGTGTGCATACACATCCGTGCATGTTGGTGTCTGTGGGTGTGTTTGTCTATCTGCAAGTGTTTAGGACCAAATTGTCTGTGCTGGGTTGCACACACAGAACAGAAGACTTTCAATGTAAACAGAGTCAGAGCTCAGGAATGTGTCAGGCATGCGACCCAGGGGGGGGGGGGGGAGGGGGGGGGAGGGGGGGGGTCGGAAAAGGGAGACAAGAGTTGGAAAGACCCGCTCAGAATAATAGGGTAAGATAACAGGAAGCAGAGAAACAAAAGAGACGGGAGTAATGCGATGCAGAAAGGTGAAGGACAGTAAACAGAAGAAGGTGAGACCTGGGTTTAGCGAGCAGACGAGCTGTCGGTCTGTTCCCGGGGTCAGAAGGAAGATCTGCATCCTTCACCACGGGGCAGGAAGGGAGACCAGAATGTGCACAACAACGCCAATGTGGACCAAAAAGAAAGTGTGCGAGAAGACAAAACTAGTCTTGTTGTGGCTTCTTACAATCACATGTCGGATCTTCTCCTCGAGATACGAGGAGAGAGCCGAAGTATTTGCCTCTGATCCACGAGATGAGACACGTTTCCTGGCCGTGCTATATTTATATCGGAAGCCATGTGCGATACTCTCTTAGTAAAAAATTAAAAACCTGAAGACCAATCAGAAGAAGAAGAAGAAGAAGAAGAAGTAAAAGTAGAAATAGAAGAAGAAGAAGAAAAAAAAAAGTTGAAGTAGATGAAGAAGAAGAAGAAGAAGAAGAAGAAGAAGAAGAAGAAGAGAGAAAGAAGAAGAGAAGAAGAGAAGAAGAAGATAAGAAGAAGAAGAAGAAGAGAAGAAGAAGAAGAAAGAAGGAAGAAGAAGAAGAAGAAGAAGAAGAGGACGAGGGCCGTGGCAGACAGAGCCTCGGGGCAGTGGGTGTCAGAGACAAGTGGAACCAGAGGGGAGCACTGGTGCCCAGTCAGCCCAGGCGAGGGTGACGGGGCCGGGGTGCATAAGGGCCAGGGAGGGCTGTCTCTGGAGGTGGGGGAAGTGATGGATGTTTAGGGAGGGCAGAGGAAGGGGGGGGGGGGGGGGGGGAGGGGGACAGTTGGGACAAGAAGAGAGGGGGAGGAAGATGGGGGAGTAGAGGCACAGAGGATCAAGGGGAGGGGGTCCGAACCAGTAGGATGTTTCAGGAGCCGAGTGGCATAGAGATGGAGCGGGAAGAGGGAGTGGGGGAGGGAGGGAGGGAGGGAGGGAGGGGAGGGTGAGGGTTGGTTACCAGGATCTGAAGAAGGTGAGTGTGGGGGGAGAGTGCTCGTGAATGGGGCCGGGTTGTCGGGGGTGAGGAGGGGGTGAGGCGGGGGGGGGGGGGGGGGGGGGGGGGGGTCAGGCATTCGTTCCGAGTACGGTTGCGTGAGGAAGGGAAAGGCCACGACGACTTCAAAGGCGGGGAGAGGCCTTGATAGAGAGGAGGGTAGAGGCTGTGTCATGCAGGGAGGGGTGAGTGGTTCTGCACTAAGGCTGCCTGGTGCTGCTGAAACCAATTCATTCAGAGGGCCCCAGAGGCCCCTAGTGGGGCCCTGGGTTGTAACCAGAGGAGCTGTGAGTGACAAAGTGCAGGCAGGAAGAGTTTGGAATACACGCACACACACACACACGCACGCACGCACGCACGCACGCACGCACGCACACACACACACACACACACGCACACATGCATTCACCCGCACACGAGCGCACGCACGCACACAGACACACAAAACGTCCACCTCATCGACCACAGCATTTGTTGTGAATGACAACTGGAAAGTAAAGACACACTCATAGATATGTCATACACAAGCTAAAGTGTGTTTATGCATACAAATCACAGAAGGAGGTGATCTCACATCATACACACGCACACACACACAAACACACAAACTATACCCTTTTTCAAGAGGTTCATGCATCTTACACTGTCTGTTATTAGCCTTTTGATCGACCTAGCAGAACTACATACACAATTGGAGGGATCCCAAGTTTCTTACAAAATCTAGATTCTTCCCAGTATTCATCGATGGGGATATGAAGGAAGAATTGATTTCTAGATATTGATTCCATATGTTTCCACATTGCTTACCACTGGGTCACAATCACATAATATAAAACAAGCAGAATCAGCAACTACACCTACATAGCCAGCAACTAATCTTATTGACCTCAGTACATATATGCATCTGAAACGGCCGTTAAGTTTGATTTCAAGCAAATGGATTCAACAGCAAACCTGCGATAATCGACTTGAGTCAAACAAAGATGTCTTCCCACGCTTCCCAGTACAATCAATATTCAAATCCTCACAGATAACTGAACTACAACTAAAGATGAGGCTTTGTGTTAAGGCAATCTTGTTTTGCAATGAACCCACACAGGATTCCTCCTTTTGCTGACACAAATGGAAATACTAAACACACCCACACCACTGCTCTAAATGACTGAAACCCCACACATGTGGCACATTCATGTGAAAGGAGACCAGCCGGTTACACAACGCATCACAATGAGTTTCAGCAATACTCAAGGTAGCACGCATAAAATGACACCACACGACAATGCACTCAGAGAGCATTCGACGAAGCAATAAGCAGAATACTCTGCCCCACTGTAGCAGTGAGTGGCTATGTGCGCAAGCAGGCATAACTAATATAATAGATCTAATCTTCTTCAGGCAAGGATGACACATGGTCTTAATTACAAAGAGTGTGTATATATATCTACGAGTGTGTGCCTGTATGTGTGTGTGTGTGTGTGTGTGCGCACACACATGTTTATATGTCTGTGATTGCCAACGTGAATGAGTCACTTTGTGGGTATTTCATTAGTCATACGCCGAGGCTCGGACCTCCGAGCCCCTCGCCTGACCATCCATATAAACACGGTTCTATATTCCCAGCATGTAAACAGATCGGGAGTGGGGCCCGTGGCTTACCGAACACGCCACCACCAAGAAGGACCGGGGAGCTAATAACCCGACTCAACAGCAGGGCTACAGGAAATGGTTCTTCCAGGACCGCGAGGTCCTGGAAGAACACAGGAGAGGGGTAATAAAGACTGTGACAGCGAGGCTGTGGGAGTACACACACACACACACACACACGCACACACACACACACGCGCGCGAGCACAAGCACGACTGCATGCGGGCACACACACACACACACACACACACCCACAAACCCAAACACACACGCGCACACACAGACACAGGAAGTACAATTAAAACCTGCAGGTAGGGAAGCAGAGCTGTGTGTGGTTTCGTGCACGTGTGGCTGTGGGTGTGTTGGTGCGTACGTGCATGTACATGTGTGCTCCATCGGTGTGTGTGGGTGTGTGTCCTGTCTGTTTCCATCAGTGTGTGTGTGTGTGTGTGTGTGTGTGTGTGTGTTTGTGTTTGTGTTTGTGTCTCCATCGGTGCATGTGTGCGTGGGCGGCGGGCCTCCTCTGCAGTGTGTGGGCTTTGGGTGTTGGTTTGATTGCCGTTGTCTCTGAGCCAGGAACTTTAAGCACTTCTGTGTGTCGAAACAGCGAGGCCAAGACACAGCAGATGTGCACGCGAGATAAAAGTGCACGAGTCACACAATCACATGCGTGAGCACGTGCACCTCCTATCACACGCATGCACACACACATTCATTTCAGTCGCCCACCTTTTTCTTTTGTCGCAATCATCTGATGATTTATCCACCTTCTTTCTCCTCTCTGTCTCTCTGTCTCCCTCCTCTTCCGTTCTGTCTCTCTCCTCCTCCGTCTGGCTGGGACAGCAGAATATGCAAGACTTCCCACTGGTAACCCAGGTGACATCACAACATTGTTAATTGAGCATGGTTCCTCTCTTATTGTCTCCATACAGCTTCAACAGTCTGCGTAACGTGTGGTGCTAATGTATTTTATGCCATTCCAATCCCCTCCTGTCCAGGCAAATCATCTATCTTTCATATAGTTCAAAAGAACTCCCGTTTAAGGGTTTTAAAGATGTATACAAACCCAATAATAAACCCAGATAACAAACAAAACATTGCAACTGGATTACATTTAAATAAGCTAGGGAATATGAATTAATTTGATCACAGGCCGATCAATTCATAGAGAATTAAGCAAAACGACTTACATGCATTGATAAAAAATGTATGAGAAAGGACAAATGGAAATTATTTTCTTGTAAGTAAAGAAGTTCAATTATACTTAAAATGAGTTTAATTACATTTCATTCGTGTCACAAAATCCATCTAGGTTAAATCTCTTTAAAATTGTCAGATTTTCCCAGTACAGTGGTTATCGCTGAAACGAACCGGCCTTCATTGAAACAACACAACGTTGCAATCGCACAAACCCAGATACCTCAGTGAGAGGGATCAATAGGGGGCGGTTGACCTCATTTTAGCGATGCACACGCAGCACAAAGCCACGCCCAGGGAGAGCATCAGCATTCATCACGGCGGGATCAGTCCAGCAGTGCATAATGATGACTCCCGTGTCAGAGATTAAGGTGGATGAATAGAGCCGACACTGTGCAGTGTGTTCCATTCCTCCGTGGAGCAAAAAGGGTAAGGCTTCTGCCTTCTCTCAACCATGCACCCATTGGCCGAGGGGATGACCTAGTTAGTGTCTCCCATCAGTGGGCGGCCGGATGGATGGATGGATGGATGGATGGATGGGTGAGTGGAGGAGTGGTTCTACTGACAGCCATGCTTTGTGTACGACGACCGAGTCCAACGCCTTCCGCTCCGTTGTCTTTTTGCATCACTGTGGGTCCACAATAGAACGTTGGGTTATGTGTGTGAACGTCAACAGGAGTCTAAAATGGCGCTTTACCATGTGAGCGCACGAACACGTTCTGAGGAATATTGAGTCCCTTTGAATAGGCTTTGAGATGATGCTTAAAGCCTGATCATGGGAAGAGTAACAAGACGCACAAGATGTACCCTGTAATTCTTTACAGCACAAAGATGCACAGGCTGCATAGGAACAGCGGGAGGAAGACTCGGAAACACTGTGTATGGGTTGCCCATATATGGGCATAACTAAAG
The DNA here is from genome assembly GCF_026213295.1 of Gadus chalcogrammus. Classification (NCBI taxonomy): domain Eukaryota; kingdom Metazoa; phylum Chordata; class Actinopteri; order Gadiformes; family Gadidae; genus Gadus; species Gadus chalcogrammus. The sequence goes on from NC_079423.1 coordinate 29,988,225, forward strand.
AATCATTTTCAGTGAATCTGCTAGTCATGATATGACCTGTAAACACAAACATACCAGAGGCTATGGATATTCTAGGCTGGTCACGCATGAGGGATGACCTCTAAGGCCATGCAGGAGGAACCATTCCTTTTTAAGTCACCTATTTTGAAGTTATATTAGTATTTACTAATGTTAATGATTTAAGTTTGATAATGTGTTCAACATGTGTGTGTGTGCGGTTGTGTGTGTGTGTGTTTGTGTGAGTGGGTAGCGTAGGACTGCGCTTGACAGATAACAGATACATAATCTTTTATTCATAGGTCTGTTTCAGTGACAAAATTGTTGGATACTTTGCGGACATCGCACACACAGAAACACACACACACACACACACACACACACACACACACACACACACACACACACACACACACACACACACACACACACACACACACACACACACACACACACACACACACACAGAAACACACCAAATGTGATGCACAATGTTTTGTCGTCGAAAATTCACCTGGTTTCACCAGGTAGCCATGGTGACCAGCAGATGTGATCACCTGTTGTTATGCTCAACCGAGCCGTCGACTCCTCCGTTCGGTACCTCATAGTAAACAACCAAACACAGGATTGCATCTTTCCTTATTTTTTCACCTTGAAAAAAAACCAATACGATTCCTCTCCCCCTTAACATGGTGTTAAATATTCTAGCAGGGAAAAACTAGCCAAAATGATCACCGGTGTGTTTTTTTTTCCCAGCCTCCTTTGTCAAAGAAGGCATATTTCCATAACACCTCCACACGCAGCACATTGTCTCTGGGGAGGAGTGCCGGGGTGACGCCGGCAAGAGTGGGCAGAGGCAGCTGTCAGTCGTGGGAAGTGACGAATGACAGACAGGGAGGGGGGCAGCCTCCTCCTATGGGCTGTCGCGCCTCCCCGCCCTGACCTATACGGCCGTGACCGGGGGCCGAGTGGGAGAGAGAAAGGACGAGAGGGGC
>NC_079423.1:29991716-29996716 GCF_026213295.1 Gadus chalcogrammus
ACACACACACACACACACACACACACACACACACAAATACCTACGCACACACACCGTCACACACACAAACACCCACACACACACACACACACACACACACACACACACACACACACACACACACACACACACACACACACACACACACACACACACACACACACACACACACACACACACCGCACAGTGTCACTATAGTCACAGGATACGCATTTACATTTGAAGTGCTCCATATTACAATTGTCTATCAATAAAGACATTATTTGCTTTAGATTCATTCTGGTTTTGGGAAAATGAAGACGCCTCTTGTTTCATTTGGTTCAAGCTTTTTCTCATTCAAGCACGAGAGAACAAGCCACTCCAGCAGTATCAAGAAAATTACACTTGATTTAATACAACTCTTGAAACAATTGGATTTGCAAAGTGACTTGCTAAACTCACATAATTTTCCCAGTGGGGCTTCAGACCTGAAGGCATGATGGCACATTCATTTCCTTACAGTCTCATATGTGCCTACTTACATTAACAGGAGCTTAAATAATAAAACATGATTAAATTACATGTAAATGTTTTGTGTACTTCACAGATTAAACACTTGTTTGATTTTAACATATTACTTTAACATATTATTTAAATGATACAGTGGCTACCTTTTCTACTACTACTACCAATACCAATAATAGAAATACAATTATTATACAAATAAAAGACGTATTTGTGGCTGTGGTTACCTTTTGTAATATTATATCAAATTTTTTCAACCACACATATATAATTTTTCATTTCGTAGCTGGACGGTTATGTCTCCACGACAACCGCTCCCAAGACAGATTCATCCAGAGGTGATAATTAGTCAGCGTGCCGCTGCATGCTGGCCGTGTCAAAACACACTCCATCCAACACACTCTGTCCAACAACCGGTGCGATCTGTGTGTGTGTGTGTGTGTGTGTGTGTGTGTGTGTGTGTGTGTGTGTGTGTGTGTGTGCGCGAGTGTGTGTGTGTGCGTGTGCATGTGTGCGGGCGGATGTTTTCATTCTTTCCATTGCCCAAGCCTCTTTTGTGCTTCCCTGTTATCCAAGTTTACTATTTATTCCCCTTCCACCCCAAGTCACACCGTTGTGACGGTGCGCCTACGTCAGGCTGCGCCACCACCGGGCTGTCATATCGGCTCTCCCGGAGCCTCCGTCTGCCCCGGTTCGCCGCCCTGATAACAGAGAGAGCCCCCTCTCCTGGGGGCCCTTTCTGGGGGTGGTGCGGCTGCAGCACCGTCACCTCCACCCCCTGGGAGTGGAGTGCCGCGACAGCCCTCCGGCTGCGAGCCACAAGGCTGAGGCTTATTGTCTGCTGCACACAATGCACAGAGACGGAGGAGTCATTGGAGGCCCAGCGCTCCCACACACGACACACACGTGTGGGTAGACGCGCACAGACACGCACGCACACACTGACGCACACGCGTGTGGGTGGACGCGCACACACACGTGCAGGCACGCTCGCACACACTGACGCACACGTGTGGGTGGACGCGCGCACACACACGCGCGCAGGCACGCACACACACACACACACGCGCAGGCACGCGCGCACACACACACACACGCACGCACGCACACACACACACACACACACACACACACACACACACACACATACACACACACACACACACACACACACACACACACACACACACACACACACACACACACACACACAGACTAAGTATCACATAGACACACACACAGAGACACACACACAAACAAACCAACAAACATACACAAACAAGCCCAATTTTTCCATTGACTCCATTTACTTACAACTGGATGTCGGAAAAGTGAGTGAAATTGAAGGAATAAGGCATGCAGAATTGATTCTGTTGTTGTCTTTCTCTTTTTGAAACAGTTTCTGAAGGTTATCTCTGCAAAAGAAACCACGCAAAAAAAGAGAAACGCTGAATTATTAATATCGTTCATTCAATTTTGATGCAGCTCCCTTGAAAAAGTAGAGATGTTTTCCTAGGGCGCGTGTGTATCCCTGTGTGTGTGTGTGTGTGTGTGTGTGTGTGTGTGTGTGTGTGTGTGTGTGTGTGTGTGTGTGTGTGTGTGTGTGTGTGTGTGTGTGTGTGTGTGTGTGTGTGTGTGTGTGTGTGTGTGTGTGGGGGGGGGAGGCCTCCTGTGTTGCCTCCTTCAGCAGACGTGGGTGTGGGCGCAGTGTCTGCACCTCCGGCCCACATCCACACACACAGACATGTCCTTCTGGTCCGCCCCCTCCCTCTCTCCCTCCCTCCCTCCCTCCCTCCCTCCCTCCCTCCCTCGGCTCACCATGGCCTGCGTGGGACTGTGTGTGTCTGTCTGTTTGGGTTACTGTTGCGCACGGAAGAGCAAGGAAGAGCGAGCTGTATAGAGAGAGAGAGAGAGAGAGAGAGAGAGAGAGAGAGGGAGAGAGAGAGATATGGAGAGAGAGAGAGAAAGAGAGAGAGAGAGAGAGAGAGAGAGAGAGAGAGAGAGAGAGAGAGAGAGAGAGAGAGAGAGAGAGAGAGAGAGAGAGAGAGAGAGAGAGAGAAAGAGAGGGAGAGAGAGAGAGCAAGAGAGATTGAGAGAGAGATAAAGAGAGCTGGAGAGAGAGAATCAGATCATATAATAAGCAGTGCTGGCAGTGGGTCTAAATTGGCTAACTATAGTTAACAACATTTCCCAGTGTCCATCTGGGCCTGGTCGCAGCCTCCCCTCCCTGTGATGTACAGACGAGGGACGCACCAGACATGTCTAAAGGTCTCCGCCCGGCCCCGCTGTGGACCGTAGACCCCCCCGGGGACGGTGTATGTCAGCGGTGGGCCGGCACTGAGACCCGAGGGGGGATATCAGCGGTGTTTTTATTGGTGCGCTGAGGAAAAAACAAACACACGACACAAGGTTGGGTTACCAAAACAAGCATAAATAAAAACCCAAATGAATCCTTTTCAAGGCTCCAGTCAATATCTCCATGCCAGCTGAAATGAGATTCTTTTTAGACTGAACCCAACCTAATGGTTTCCAGTCCGGCCATCTGAGGCTCACTGGTTCTATTTAACAGGATTCTCCACCGTTTTAATCATTCATCAGGAGGGAAGGCAACCAGCCGGCCGTCCGCACGGCCAGCAGAGAGACGCTGTACCCAGATCTGATCTGTCACGGGTCGGGTGGAACCGCTGCCTGGACCGGGGGGCCTGGAGGGGTGGGGTCCTGACTGGAGGGTTAGGGTCCTGACTGGAGGGGCGGGGTCCTGACTGGGGGGGCGGGGTCCTGACTGGAGGGGTGGGGTCCTGACGGGGTAGGGTCCTGACTGGAGGGTTAGGGTCCTGACTGGAGGGTTAGGGTCCTGACGGGGTAGGGTCCTGACTGGAGGGGTGGGGTCCTGACTGGAGGGTTAGGGTCCTGACTGGAGGGTTAGGGTCCTGACGGGTTAGGGTCCTGACGGGGTAGGGTCCTGACTGGAGGGTTAGGGTCCTGACGGGGTAGGGTCCTGACTGGAGGGTAGGGTCCTGACGGGTTAGGGTCCTGACTGGAGGGTTAGGGTCCTGACTGGAGGGGTTAGGGTCCTGACTGGAGGGTTAGGGTCCTGACTGGAGGGGTGGGGTCCTGACTGGAGGGTTAGGGTCCTGAGGGGTTAGGGTCCTGACTGGAGGGTTAGGGTCCTGAGGGGTTAGGGTCCTGACTGGAGGGTTAGGGTCCTGACGGGGTAGGGTCCTGACCACGGGAGATCTTCCCTCTCCCATCCTCACCCTCCTGCTCCATCTTTACGTCAAGCTGCATGTCTTGTCTCTAAATCCATACGTCAACTCGGAGAAGCTGTTACAAAGCAGTTTGAATGTATAGGCGTTGGGTGCAATAGATCAACCCTCACCCCCTGCCCCCGCTGCCAACCCGGGGGGGATGGGGGGGGGGGGGGGGGCTGAGGGGTGAGGGTGAGGGTGAGGGTTGATCTATCGCACCCGACGCCTATACACTCAAACTGCTTTGCAACCGGTATTCAAATCCCAGCGACCCTGAAGACAGAAACCAATCGAGTCCGTATGTTTAAACAGGTCCGTCTACGTCGGCGAACCATAGCACCGCAGCTCTGCTCTATAAATAAAAATGCACAGGTCAATAAAAACATGGTAAGACCTTGACGTGATGCATATTTCTCCAAAAATCGTTTTTTTTTTGTTGGCTAAAGGATATAAATAATGGAGCAAGACTGACGCCCGCCGAATGCGTGCGAGTGTGTGTGTGTGAGGGGGGGGGGAGAATGAAGTACAGTAGTGTGAGAGAGCGGACAGAAAGGAGATGATAATTAGAAGTAAAGGGAGAGAAAGGGGGGAGAGGGAAGGGGTGTTAATAGCCCAGGAGTAATAGCAGGCTGCTAGGCAAAGATGAAATATTTGCAATTCCGCCGGGTGCCTCTGCTGTGTGCTCCCACTCCATTTGTATGGAAATGACTTTGTCTTTCTTTTTTTAAATGGAGAGAAGACTAGGGCAGGGAGGGAGGGAGGGAGGGAGGGGGGGGGGGGGGAGGGAGGGAGAGAAAAGCAAGGGCAGCGAGGGAGGAGAAGGAGGAGGGGGGTAAACTGACTGCCTGTCAAGGATATTGCAATTCCTGCCAATGCTCTTGGAAGGCTTGGGCCCTGGTTGTTTCTCCGCGGCACATATGGATAAAATAAATCTATGTGTTTATGACAGACTGATCTATGCGCCATCCGCACTGGGAGCCGGTACGCTTTTTGCAAAGCTCTTTGTCGGTTATTGACAGATCTTTTTTTTCACACGTCTCCCTCTGTAATTTCTTTTTTCCATCCTTCTTTCTCTCTCTCTCCCTCCCTCCCCTCCCTCCCCTCTCTCTCTCTCTCTCTCTCTCTCTCTCTCTCTCTCTCTCTCTCTCTCTCTCTCTCTCCATGCCATCCTCCCATCCAGCCCCCCAGCTGGGACTGCTCTGATCCGAGGCCCAGGCTTTGCCTTGCCAGATAATTAGCAGATGTTGG
>NC_079423.1:30004012-30006512 GCF_026213295.1 Gadus chalcogrammus
CTTGTCCCCCTGCCCCCCCCCCCCCCCCCCCCCCCCTCAGCTCCAGGACGGTAGCCTGCAGCTACGGCCTCGTGGTCGTCATCCTCCTCGACTCTCTGTCCGTCAATACGCTGTCGGCGTGCCTCTCGCCCCGCCGTCTCTTTGTTCCCCTTCTGGTTCTTCTTTCGTCCTTCCAGTTCGTCTCGTTCCACGCCGCCTCCACCTCGATGCCCTTCAGCTGAAGCACGGCCGGTCCTGCTTTCGTTCTTGTCTTTGTTCTCGTTCTTCTTTCCAGAACAGCCCACGTGCTCAGGGGGGGGAAGCGGGCCCATCCCCATCCTCCTACGGCCCCCGATCTCTGTGTGTGTGTGTGTGTGTGTGTGTGTTTGTGTGTGTGTGTGTGTGTGTGTGTTTGTGTGTGTGTGTGTGTGTGTGTGTGTGTGTGTGTGTGTGTGTGTGTGTGTGTGTGTGTGTGTGTGTGTGTGTGTGTGTGTGTGTGTGTGTGTGTGTGTGTGTGTTTGTCGGCGCGTGCGTGAGACTTGGTGGGAGGCCGAGAACAGACAGCCCTGGTATGCAGTGCATGCCTCTCTCTCACCTGCCGGGTCACATCCCCCCCCCCCCAACCTACTCTCCAACCCACACACACTCACACACTCACACACTCACACACTCACACACTCACACACTCACACACTCACAAACGAATGCTAAAGTCTGCTGTCACACACACATCAGTACTCTGACCGGCTCCACCAGCACAACACGTACTCTTCTTAGCGTTCTCTACCTCGCCCCTTCCTCTCTCTCCCCCTCTCTCTCTCTCTCTCTCTCTCTCTCTCTCTCTCTCTCTCTCTCTCTCTCTCTCTCTCTCTCTCTCTCTCTCTCCCTCTCTCTCTCTCTCTCTCCATCTCTCTCTCTCCGCAGTGCCAGTGGGCCCATTTCGGAGCGTCCTCTCTCTCTCCCCTTCCTCTCTGCCTCTCTCTCTCTCTCTCTCTCTCTCTCTCTCTCTCTCTCTCTCTCTCTCCCTCTCTCTCTCTCTCTCTCTCTCTCTCTCTCTCTCTCTGTCTCTCTCTGTCTCTCTCTTTCTCTCTCTCTCTCTCTCTCTCTCCCTCTCTCTCTCTTTCTCTCTCTCTCTCTCTCTCTCTCTCTCTCTCTCTCTCTCTCCCTCTCTCTCTCTCTCTCTCTCTCTCTCTCTCTCTCTCTCTCTCTCTCTCCCTCTCTCTCTCTCTCTCTTTCTCTCTCTCTCTGATGTATTATCTTGTGTCACTACTGACCACAGCCACTGACAAACGACAGCGATGCTCCTCCTAAAATCCCTTTTTCAGAGGGATTACGGCTAAAACAAATCCTCGCAAATTATATTATTGACTCGCCGTCAGTTTGAAAAACGTTTGCGGTGAGATTGAGTCGGCTTCCCGGGAGAGGCGGTGGCCGGAATACTGACGCGGGCTCAGGCTGAAGATTCATATCTGGGAAGAGCAGAACCGGACAAACACGCCACAGCCACAATAACAAAGGTTCACTCCGAAGGCACATCGCACTCCACACACCCACTTGAATTATCCTCTCTCTTGTTTGCTCTCTCTCTCTCTCTCTCTCTGACTTTCACACTCCCCCCTCCCTCCCTCCCTCCTCAACACACCCACCATCTCCTCTCCCCGCCCCCACCCCCCTTGTCTTGGTGCAGGTGTTCCTATTGCTGGAGGTGAATAGAGTGAGAGAGAGAGGGAGAGAGAGAGAGAGAGAGAGAGAGAGAGAGGGAGGGAGGGATGGTGGAGGTGGGGGTTCATTCAGCTATTGAGCTTTAGCTAATGGCTCCTCATTCACCACCCACACTGCTCATTAAGCTGCTGCATTGAAATAACAAGTAGAAGAAGAACCAGCGATGCAGCGTTTAGTCGCTCCCCAGATCCCGCGCTCAGATACCCTTCAACGACGCGTGTTTTTTCGGTTTTGTGTACGAGAGATTCGCACCGGCGCCACAATCTTTGTTGTTTAATTTCACAGCTCAAACTCTCAAAATTACCCTGCGGTTTCTATCATTCTTTCCGTGGTACTCTGTGTCTTGAGGGAGAGAGAGAGAGAGAGAGAGAGAGAGAGAGAGAGAGAGAGAGAGAGAGAGAGAGAGAGAGAGAGAGATGGAGAGATGGAGAGAGAGAGAGAGAGAGAATGTCCCGGCGGGGCCCTATAAGCATCTATTGTGCCACTAGAACAGAACCCCCTATGGAACAGGAGGTCCCATTGTAGCGCCAATTGTTCATTTATTAATTCATCCTATCAGGTTGCCCCGGTTTCATGTTTTACAAAAAGACAGCATTACCGGATAGATTAGTTATCGACACCAGCTGTCCGGGCGGAGTGACCAGGCCGCCACTGTCTCCCCCTTCCTCCCCCTCCCTCTTACTCTCACACCCCTCTCTCTCCCTCCGTTCGCCCTCTAAAGGCTCCCGGCTCCGTCCCCCCTTACGCCGTCGTTTGGCTCACCTAGTGTTGTTCTCTGTCTCCTTGACTCTATTCGGTT
>NC_079423.1:30016512-30019012 GCF_026213295.1 Gadus chalcogrammus
TGTGACTCTGAGCCTCTTCCTGACTCCCGTGACTATCGCGTCTATTCTTAGACCCTTGCTATGACAGTCGTGTCATACGTACTTCACTGGAACTTTATAACAAAAACAACGTGGCCTTGCACACGCTGCAGAAAGCGTTCCCCCCCCCCCCCCCCCCCCCCCCCCCCCCCCCCCCCCCCCCCCCCCCCCCGTGCTCAGCCCCTCCACACCACTGGTAGTCAACGTGACACACTACCCCCCCTGGACACGGAGGTGTTAGCCAGACACGGGCCTATGTGCCTCATGGGACCGTGCTGCTCTTGCAGGTTCGTGTTCTGTTTTTCGCTGCAGATGGGCCCGGCCTCCATCCTGTGGAAAGACTTTCCGAACGAAATGTAGAAATGCTAGGATCAATCGGCACCCAGGGAGGGAGTTTCAGGAGACGGCAATCTGCGGAGTAAAATAAAGCAATGCCGGCGCCCTGGGAGAGTGTACTAAGCAAAATTAATCTGCAATACACTGAAGGACAATCAACGTCACAGGGTGCATTGGCACAGAAGGCGTTTCTCAGATAAGAAAAGTTTTTTTTTGTGTCACTCTGTTTGGCTTGAATTTTTCACGTGGGGCTGCGGCCATATTGGCCAATCAATGGTTACCAATTCAAGGCCGGACAGATAATCATTGCAGAACACAAACATGAATATCTGGATGGTCTCACACGGCTACAGGCCTACAGCTTCGGTCTGGAAACAGTGCTGAAAGATAATCTAAAAACACAGTCCACAACTGGGAACTTCCAGAAACCTTTCGTTTGGCAAAATACAAAAACAACATCTGCATTGATAATATTATCAATATATGATTAACAAGATTTTAATTTTTAATGGTAAAAGTAGTTATAGTAGTACGACTAGCAGTGTTTATTATTTGTTGTAACCTTATATCAGCATTGTCTTTGATGACCTACACATTACAAGTCAAAAAAGGTCGAAAGGATTTGACCAGGAACCACCAGAGAGTGTTCAGGCTGCAAAGGAGTGTTACAAAGGGGAGCTATGTTGTTGTTTTTGTGGTTGGTGGGACGTAAACCCTGTGTTAATTCTGCTCACACCTCTTCGTCAAGGCTCTGGGCGATCTGGAAATGTACCGTGTCCTTTTGTTTGCCTGCGTTCTTCCGCAGCTGCATGTCAGCCTACTAGAAGTGACGTCAAGAAAGTGAGATAGGCGAACCCCTCCTTGCTGCTTATGAGTTCGGTTGGTTACCATGGCAGCAGCAGCCACTTCCTGCCAGAGCGGGTCTTCCTGTATTCATTCATTTTCTGTGCGTACGACGCAGAGCGGCTACGGAGATCTGTGTTTACAAAACCATATATGGGGTTCTGTGAACAATGAACTCAGGGCTTCCCCGAGCTAGAACAAACTGGAATGGGTGTGCACACCATCATGCTTACTTGCTTGGGCGCCGCGCGTGCACACACACGCACACACACGCACACACATGCACACACACGCCCACATACACACATCCAAAACTAATTCTCATTATTTGCCCTGCCTCCAAGGCATTCTCAACTGTACCATTTGCACACAATTATCTTCCCTAACCATTAAACGGTATGCTAATGTGTCATTACCTGAAATGCTATTCCAGGATATCACTAAAACAGAGGAGGATGGTTGATTTGCGAGCAGACAAATATAATTTAATGTTATTTCAATGGCTCCCTGATGCACTCCTTTCATTCAGTGTTTTGAGGCTACAGCTAAACAAACAGAACAGAAACGCCAGGGCTGTTTGGCTGTGATCGTTAGGGCTCTTCCATGTGTCTCTAGTGCTGCAGAAGAGATCAGGTGCTGTGTCTGAAAGGGTGAACGGCTCACAGCTGTGGTGGTGGTAATACAAGCTCCACTATGCCTCGCTCTGTTTCTCTTTCCCTCTCTCCCTCTCTGAGTATCTCTCTCTCCCTCCCTCTCAGTCTTTCTCTCTCTCTCTCTCTCTCTCTCTCCCTCTCTGAGTATCTCTCTCTCCCTCCCTCTCAGTCTTTCTCTCTCTCTCTCTCTCTCTCTCTCTCTCTCTCTCTCTCTCCCTCTCTGAGTATCTCTCTCTTTCCCTCTCAATCTTTTCCTCTTCCTCGCTCCCTTGCTACCACCCTCCTCCTCTCCTCTCTCTATCCTGTGTGTGTTCACGCCTCTCTTTCTCCACATGGAAAAGCCCAAACCACTTCATCCGACTCCTCTGCGTTCTTCCTTGCTCCTCGATGGATCAACAGCCTATGTGTTGATGTTCCCTGACGCGTCCCTATGTGTGTGTACACGTTCAAAGAGCACTTTTATCTGCCCTTTCGGGAACAGGGCGCCGTCATGTCTGAACAACAACACACATCGGGCTGACCGATGAGGCGTCTCCACTCGACGTGGAGGTGGTGCGCTCATGCTGCAGGTCTCGCCGGGCCCCGGCAGCAAGCATCCCGGCCCTTGGTGAGAGGAAGAGAGAAGGGCCAGCTGTACTGGATCCTCTCCA
>NC_079423.1:30024012-30054012 GCF_026213295.1 Gadus chalcogrammus
CATATTCTGTCTTATCTGGAGCCTGGCTGTACTGACAGATGTGCAGAGCTCTGCCTGCTCACTGGACTTGTTCCAGTGCCAACACCTCAACCACCCACCCACACACTCCTCCCTCCCCTACCCAGCCCTCCCCTCCTCTCTCTCCCTCATGACCCACCCTACACCCTCCCCGACACCAGGTTTTTTTTTAGCAGAGCCAAGAATGTCAAAAGAATAACAAAAACCCATTGTCGGAAACTTCCTTACAGAAAACTAAAAAGAAAACAGAAATGCGTGTCTAACGGCCGAATGCGGTCTGGTAGCTTTGAGCGGTGAAGTAACGAACACTGACAGCTGTACGTTGACGGTTTCTCTCAGCTGGTTAGGAGTTCACGCTCAATTCCTAACCACCTCCGGAGGCCTCCTAGTCGATGCCCTCCCATATGATGTGCTCGTGACTTAAGGGGCCGCATACAAGGGCATTGCATTAATTTCTCGAGGAGCGGTTATATCATTCAATATATTCTACGCGGTAAGGTTATGCATCACTCAGTGCTTCGTATGGTGTATCTGGTTACATCATTGAAAAGGTTCTGCATGGAATCTTACACCCGTTCGATATTATCGAGGTGGTGGGTAATGAATACGCAGGCAGACGGATTGATGTACAGGTTTTGCTTTTTTATTCATTTCTTACCTAAAAAAGAAAATGTTCTATCACAAGTCACACTGAAATGTATTGCTTAAGAAAAAAATATATTCATATATTTTTTCTTTTTTTTTGTTGTTTTGTTTTTCGGAAACTGATTGTTTCCTTTATATTCCACCAAAAAAAAAAAAAAACGTTAGGACATACGCATCAGTTACTGCTTTGTCCTATAACCACCATCTTCCCCACTTTTTAAAAAAATGCACAAAGAAATACATAATTCACAGTTACCATTTTGGTTTCATAAATTAATACAGTCACACATGTGCTACACCGGTCTAGAGCTAGAACATTGTAAATTGTATCTTGAATCCTGTTATTATTTTTCAATGGTTGGCTACAAGAAAGAACAGGCAACTGAAATGATGTCATCAGAATTTCACCAACACACCGTCCCCCACCCCCCTCCTCCTCGCAAGGCCCCCGTATCCCAACCCCGCTTGTTTAAATACCAATATCCCATAATATTTTTTTTTTGTTTGTTTCATATTTTTCGAAATTCACAAAGAAGTGAGGCACACACAGAGTATAGTTCATACATTTACAAAAACAAAAAACGAAAAAAATAAAATAAATACAATTTGGGTGAGGCAGAGGGTAAAATTGTCCTTAGTATCCATGGAAACGTGAAGTGCATGTAGTCGGAGGTCCGCAAAGGAACCCTACGTTCAGAATCCGAGCGGTTGGTTGCCATGTTTAAGTACTGTGGTCCAAACCCCGTGTACCTATGGCTCCTGGTTGGCAGGGCGCCGTCGCAGGGGTGAACACGGGAAAGGGGCCGTGAGGCATATTCAGACGACAAAGACAGAGACAAACATGGCAACACAATGAAAAGAAAGAGGAGACAGGCCATACTCTGAGACGCCCCGTCTGAAGTCTACAAAGCTACGTTTGAAGTCGATGTCGTTTTTTTTTCTTCTTTTTACTCCAAAAAAAGCCTTGCCTCCCAAAATCGACCAATGATGCGTCTGGCACTCAGACCGTCTCAGTTATCCAATCGAGTGACACCCGGTTTGTGTGTGTGTTTTTTTTCTCGGTTCAAATTGGCCGCGGCGAGGGCAACATTTTAAGGCACAGAAGCCTTGACATAATAGAGACTCCACCAGCTGAAAGCACGAAACAAGAGTTGCCCCGGCGTCTCGGTGACGGCGTGTTTATGACGACAGCAAGTCGGACAATGAGATACAGAGTTGAAACAAACAGAAGACCGTCCCACACCCCATGCTCCCTCAAGCGTCTTGTTGAGGGGGATCTCTTCTTTTTGTGAAAGTTAAGGCCACTTAAAAAAAAAATATGTCCACCAAAAAAGGTAATCTCTCATCGCAGTCTCTGGGAGTGCAATTTGTGGTAAGGTGGTCGACCGGAAGCGACCGACACACAGACGGGTGTAAGGACGTGGGGGGGGGGGGGGACTGACTATAGCTGTGGGGGTACAGTGTGAAAGAACTGCATAATATGTGTCCACCGATTCCGGGGGTAACGTCCGCACAAGCTGTAGATATTACTGGGGGAAGCTAGGAGCAGAACAGATGTGGCTAAGGGTCCATGTAGGGCATTGGTACTCAAACTGTGGTACGCGCACCTCTGGTGGTACACGGTGTAAAGAGTTTGAGACCCACTGATGTAGGGCACCTGGGTATTTGAGGATCATTAGGGAGCGGGGTGGGGGCGGGGGACAGCGTTGGAGCGTGTTGAGCCAAATCTACTTGCTCTTTGTTCATCATCATCATCATCATCATCATCATCATCATCATCATCATCATCCTCATCGTTGTCGTCCGCACACAGAGCAGGAATGTTCCGCGCTGAACGAGACCCACGCAGCCAGTCCTACTTGATCCGTTTTGGTTTGGCATTTTGCAAAATACTTTAGCAAGACACTACTGCTTCTAAACAAACAATTAGAAAATACAAAAACCTCCCCGGAAAACAGAACCATGTTGTTCTTTCAGGTTTTGTTTTCCTTTCTTTTTTCTCTTTTTTTTTTTCATCGTCCCAAACTCATGCTTCGTATTTTTTGTCCTCACCAGCGATAGAAAAAAGATCAGTATAATTTCACAATTTTGCATGCAGATAAAACATCCTTTTGACTTCCGCTCGTCTGTTAAGTTTCTTTTTTAACCTCCTCCTCGTGCGTAGCAGCAACACGTGTGCGTGAAAGTCCTGATATGTAGGTGGATGTTTGTGGAGGCACTATATAATGATACTGGATTACTGATCAGAAGGAGCAAAGAAATCACACTGGACTGGTTATGAGTCTCTCGTAATCCAATGTATTGATACGATGGACCAAAACCTCTCTGGTGAACGGGTGGATGCATGGATGCAGGGCTTACAGTATGCCGTGTGTGTTCTGTGTTGATCTATCCGTGTACTGCACTCAACCTGCCCTTGTGAACGTCGGGAAACAACTTTGATGAACGTCGGGGGGGGGGGGGGGGGGGACATTGGTTGTGTCACTACGGTTTTCACCGGGTGAAACCGTAGTGACACACACACACACACACGCACACACCCACACACACACACACACACACACACACGTAAACCCGTACACAGTTCCCGGTGACCGCCTGCCGGTGATCACGTTATTATACAAAAAAGGTTAATGCTGAGCCCAAAGACCGCGACGGAGCCTGTAAGACACGAGGGAGAACGGACACGACTTATCCTCACCAGATGTTTTCTTTGTGGCTACATGACCCAAATATATGAATGAGTGAGCGAGAGACTGAACTGAGGGACGATGTGACGCCAGAGTCAGGAGTCGGCGACCTCTTGACCCCGAAGCCAACGAGGGCTGATGCTGCTTTTTTTTAAAACAGCCAATAGGAAGAGAAATTAAAAATAGATTTATTTCCATATACATTTAAAAAAAAATGTTAAATCCTCTAAAGCACTATTCATGTTTATTCATTGCGTTGAATCATCTATCGTTCCTATCGATTACCCCGACGTCACCGAGGTGAATATCAATCGACTCCCCCCGCTCAGCCGCCCGCCCCTCCCCCACCCACACTCCCAGTCCTTGCACACTTCAATCGACCAGCTGTTACAAATGATAAAAATGTGCAAATCAACAACTACCTTGAACTGTTATATGAAAACCTGAATGCTTTTGTGAACAATGCTACATATTCGTTGTTTTTAAAAAAAAAAGAATTAGAATCATAGGTTTAAAAATGGAAATAAAATCATTAACCCCCCCCCTCCCCCCCCTCGCCTCGTTCTTTAAAACTCTGGACTCTTGTTATCGATTTTCTTCTGATTGATAAGAATGCCTGTTGCAATAGTCTGTCGGTCGGGCAGCCTGACCACCGGCCAATCAGGAGTGAGGAGAGGAGATGAGCATCCCTGGTGAGAGCTCATCGTCCAATAGCTGTTCAGAGTCTGCCTCGGAAAAAACACCAACCGATCCACGGGAAAAAAATAACATAGAAAGTAAAAGAAAACAAGCTAACACCATCACCGCCACCCGTTTAGTTCTACACCTTCCACCCCCCGCACGGTTTCCTTTTGGTACAGGCCGGTACATCATCTGTAGTCTCTGTTTATGTATATCTTGAGTCTCGGTTAAGTTCAGGCATTTCCTTTTCCAAACACAAGCGTCAGAAGAGAGTTGAGTTTTGTTGTGTTTTGTTGTGTTGTTGTTTTCACAGGGTCGGAGGGGGGGGGACGGGGACGGGGGGGGGGGACGGGGGGACGGGGGGGGACAGGTATCTTCGGAGCGGCCCGCTTTTCATTTCCTCTTTGAGAATTCCACGGCTTCAGCCCGGAGGGGGGGGGGTCCCCCTCACACACCCCCTCTTACGAAAAAACTCCAGATCGACCAAACTTAAACCTCCCCCCCTTCAAATCAAAACACTCGCCCGTCGTCCTCCTCCTCCTCTTCCTCCTCCTCCTCCTCCTCCTCCTCCCCCTGTGGTGTGGTGTTGGATGGTCGGAGAGGGGGGGGGGGGGGGGTGGGGTGGGGGGTCTCGTCGCCACGACAACGAAGGCCCGCCTCCATGACGACTCAGGCCATGACGAACTCGGGCTTCATGTCGGCCTTGACGTCGGGCTTCCACACCGAGTCCAGCTCCATGTCCAGCTCCAGGGAGCCCTCGCTGGACACGCTGCTGCTGCTGCTGCTGCGGCCGGCCCGGCGGTGGGGCAGCCACTGGTACGGCGCCCGCCCGTCCCGCCTCGCCTTCCGGCGCTGGCGCTTCTGCTGCATCAGCAGCTGCAGGCGCTCCACCTTGCAGCGGGTGGCGCGGTTCTCCGTCTGCCGCAGGCGGTCGGCTGCAGAAGAAGAAGAAGAAGAAGAAGAAGAAAAAGAGATGGTTTAGAGAAAAAAACATTTTTTTGTTGTCTGATGTTTAAAGATGGTTAGAGCCATAGGGGGGGGGGTGGGGGGGGGTAGATTGCCTATGCCTAAAGGTGCCCAAACGCAGCCCAAACTTGTGGTTCCAAAAGCATCCAACACAGCTGAACACACCAAACTGATTTGTAACAAAAAAAAAAAAAGAGAGGGGGGGGGGGGGAAGGAACTATGAGAAACTAGGCACGTCTCCCGTCCCCAGATGCCTCTTTGCTGCCTGCCTATCAAATACCCGCACACGACTGCAGCTGACGGGCCACAACAAAGGCTGTGCTCCTAAGTACGTTGGGAGCTGTTGATGTGCCTATAGCCGAGGCCAGTCTCCAGGGAAGCTCCTCTCCCGGCCTGCCGAACGCCCGGCCGCCATGGCCGAGTCAAACCTAATTCCATTTCTGCGTTCGGGCTGAGAGCACGGAAGGAAGGGAGAGCAACCACAATCTATTAGCCAGCTCCATTAGTATCTGTCTGGGAATTAAATAATTAAATAACAGGTTAGAATGTCAATAACCCAGAGAATAGAACCCATCTCTGGCTCTCCCGCACACTGCAGCACAGAGACACACAAACACACGCCCTGCACCGAAACACACGCACACACGCAAACACACATGTTCAGTCACAAACACACACGTCTTGGACTGAAACACACAGACACGCACGCACACACACACATACCCACACACGTATGACCACAGACAGATTCACACATCTTTGACCAAAACCCCCACTCACACACGTAGTCACACAAACACAAAAGACACATGCACACACACACACTCAAGTGCATAATGAATGCGAACACAAAAACACACGCACAATCACACACAGGTGTACAAACACACACACACACATGCACACACCACCACACACACAGCAGCAGCAGCAGCAGCCGCGGTAGCTTTTAACATGGATCAATGGCAAATTAAAAAGACCTATTGATTAAACCTTAGCTTCAGTGCAGCCATCCATCTCAGCCCCGGGACCACACTATTGGCTTTCAATATAAAATGCAAGCGAATGGAAATTGTAAGCGGAGAGAGAGAGGGAGAGAGAAAGAGGACGAGAGAGGCTGGGGAAAGAGAGAGAGAAAGCGAGAAGCGAGGATACACTGGGCGAGTTAGGGAGAAGGAGAGATTGGCTTTTTTTCTTTTTTCTCTCTTATCTTCTTTGTTGTTTTTCTTTCGGTCGGCCAGGGCTTCCTGTTCCCAGCTCATTGACCGGGCTGGCCCCCCCCCCCCCCGCTACACTTTACCCCCAGGACTCAATCGCCTTTACACCCCCACCCTTCAGTCCTCCCCAGAAGGCTCCATTGCACCACCACCACCACCACCACCACCACCACCACCTACTGCTCTGTCAAGGGCCGGGGCCTCCCCAGAGACAGATAGGAGGGGTGGTGTGGAGAAGGCTGGGGGTCGGGCGGAGGTTAAGGAATTCCTCCCCCAGTCCGGTTTAAATGGAAGAGCGCCGGACAGCGGGGGTGGAGCAAAGGGTGGAGGATAAAGGTTTGGGCAGTGGTTGTTTGTTTGTTTCCCCTCCTCGCCCTGAATCAATTGTGCCCGCCTCCTCCTTCTTTTATAAATATTTGTTTTCCTCCCTCCCTCTGTTGTCATGGGAATGAATTCTGTGTCGGCTTAATTAACGTCTCTCGCTCTGGTTTGCTCATGGGTCAGGGGGCAGTGCTGGAGACCCGCTCTCTCTATAACCGTTCACCTGGCCTCTCCCTGGTGGAGCGAGCTAGGGCTAGGCTAGGTAGCTCACCGGGCTAGGTAGCTCGGACGGGGCCCGAGGGGGGAAAAAACCACAAGCATGACCGGGTGGAGGCTCTGGATTATCACGCATTCCTTACGTCGTCACGCACACACACTGAGGGCGGCGTGACGCTACACTTTGTCCTGACCAACAAACAACCGTCCCGGGGTTCTGGGCAAATAAAAAAAACAGGAAAACAAAAAAAACAGATTTAAGGGGGTATTTCTAAACGGCACCATGTGATCCGAAAGCGGGGGCGTGTTGTCGGAATGCCGGTCCGATAACGATCAGCCATAAACGGACTCTGATTCCATGAGAGGAGAAATAAACAAGTAGTAAAGGAAGCCAGGCAGGGCGTGTAATCGTGGAGCCGGTCTTGTGATCTGGAGAGGGGGGGGGGGGGGCATCTAAATGCTAACTGTGAAAGCCCACCCCCCCCCGTCCCCCAACGCCCGGAGGGCTCTGCGCATCATCTCCAGAGAATGGGGGGGGGGCGGGGGTATTAGGGGGTCATTGTCCGTTGCCCCCCACCCACTTCATCTGACACAGTACCACAGGGGCTTTGTCTGTCACCCCGCCCCCCCCCTACACCCACATCTCTCTCTTCCTTGAGAGAAAGGCCTGAAGTGTTAGCATGTAGCACATAGCACTAGCACTACATAGGGCTAGCGGCACGCAGCCAGCAAGGTCATGTAGCGCGTTTTGACGTTGTGCTGCGCGGCGTTGGCTAAGTGCTGTTTGTCTTTGGAGGAGCTCTGCCGGCTATTAACGGTTCAACATGTTAGCAAAGAAAAGAAACAGTTTGGGGCCAGAGGCCATCTCTACTGAACACACATACACACACAGACACACACACACACACAGACGCACACACACACACAAACACGCACACACACCACACAGCTGACAGAGGTCCAGTGGTGTAGAAGAGAAGAGATGTTGGCCTTTGGCTTGGCAGGAGGCTTGAGGTATATGTGTGGAGAGCGCGCTAACCCCTTCCATACTGTGTGTGGTGTGGCGTGTGTTGTGTGTGTGTGTGGGTGTGTGTGTGTGTTGTGTGGTGTGTGTTGTGTGTGTGTGTGTGGGTGTGTGTGTGTGTGTGTGTGTGTGTGTGTGTGTGTGCATGTGCGCGTCTGCGTGTGTGAGAGTGCGGAGGCGTGCGTTGCCATTTGCCGGCGTCACTGCCGGACACAGCTGGCCGCCGAGACACCCCGCGCTATGTTTATGACAGAAGGACTATTATTAGGGATGGCGAAGAAAGGCAGACTATATACGCACACACAAAGACACACAAGGAACACACACACACACACACACACACACACACACACACACACACACACACACACACACACACACACACACACACACACACACACACAGCTTCGCTGCCAGTACAGAGAGCTTAAATGAACAAGAACAACCCTGGAGGATTCCTTATAGATGGTGAAGAGAGCAAGAGAAAGAGCCAACAAAAAAAAGAGAGAGAGAGGGAGAAATGACTTGACTCTGCTCATGCGTGTCTACAAGAGAGGGGGAGAGAGGGAGAGAGAGAGAGAGACAGAGACAGAGAGACAGCGAGAGAGAGAGAGAGAGAGAGAGAGAGAGAGAGAGACACTGACACTGACACTGACCGACAACAAAACTTCTCTTCCCCGTCTTAGATCAACAAAAGTCCGCTCAGTCTTGCATACCCGATACTTCACGCCAAAGCAAAACTAAAAGCTTTGACCTATGCACTGTACAACTAGACACTCTGTACGCCGCAGCAAGGGAGAGACAGGGAGAAAGGGAGAGGGAGGGGGGTGAGAGAGGGAGCGAGAGAGAGAGGGGGGGGGGTGGGGGGGGGAGAAAGGGCAGAGTCAGAGATATGGTTAGTTGAGGAATGTGAAGGGTTGATGTGAGAGTAATCAATGCCTCAGACAGTTTGCCTCGCCCAGCCCAGCAACAAGGGTAGGGTTGGGTTTGGGGATGGTGCGCGGGGGCATTGGTGGGCTCCGAGGAGGGGAGGTGAGGCGGGATGGAGGGGGGTAGCGGGGGGTGGAGGCGGGGCGGAGGGAGGAAGATTAAAGGAGCTTCTCGTGGTATTGATTGCATAAAGATTGGCCTTCATTAACAGTTGTCTGAGTGCTGTTTGTTTGTTTGTTTCCCTTGATAAGTCCTGTGATGTTGCGCGGGGAACATTGTGTTTGCTCAGCACCCAGGGACAAACATAAGGACGTGTGTGTGTGTGCGTGTGTGTGTGTGGGAGACGGTTAGGCAAGAGAGAAAGCAGGGAGCGAAAGAGAGAGAGAAAGCTTAAATAAGATGGATCCGTGTTGCAGCATGGGACTGGATTTGTCTGAAAACACATCAGCTCGATTCCATTCCTCGCATTCAACGCCGCACACACACACACACGGTGAGCAGGAGTCACCATTTCTTGGTCGTGCTTAACAATTACAGATGAATTTGGCCACCAAGCTCCGCCTGTGAAAGAGTGTCCTTGTAATACTTCCATTTATTTCAGATCACAACGTGACATTTACAGATGTGATGAGGATTCCAATTCATTAATCCATGCCTGCGGGGTCTTTCTCTGTGCGGTGCTCGACTGGTTCACATTTGCAGTGAAATGGGGTGAGAAAACGCTGATAAACATCCGGCTGTGAGCTCCACAGCTCTGTGATCCACTGCACTCCATCACTCCAGACGTGGTTCTGTGGGGACGAGCCATGGACCACCATCCGGTCCGGGGAGAAAGGTCTCTGCCAGGGAGAGCAATGGCCACCTCCTACCCTCGATCAACCGCTGGGAAAGGAGGGCACTGCGCCATCCGGGCCAGCACAGACCAATAAAAAGGGGGGGGGGGGAACTAAATGAGGTATCCAATCGAACAAAAAGACTAAAGCGCAGCAGCCAATCAGTCAGACGCCGCAGCGACCAATCAAAGGGGAGCCAGCGCGAACGTTTTGACAGCCAGTGAAAGGGCATCGACAGCCCTGCAGGGAGAGAAGCTCTTCAATGACTTTTAGACTTAATTTACATTCTCTCATGCGCTCCCTCTCTCCTTGTCAACAATGAAAGGGCACCTGATGTGCTTGGCTGGCTCTGCGAGATAGCTTTGCACTGTATCGCGTCGCTCGGGCATTAGGGGAGCTGTGGTCTGTGCGTGTGTGTGCGCGCGCTCGTGTGTGTGTGTGTGTGTGTGTGTCTGGGTTTGTGCGAACGTGCACGCCCATGTCACTGGCCTAAGCAATCTTACATGTGTGATGACAGTGGAGGGGAGCCTGCCGATGTATAATGCATGAGACCCTCGCTTCTCGCTAGGGTCAACGCTTTAAACGGGCCGAGAGAGACGGCCGGGGTCAAATTATGTATCCCCCCCCCCCCCCCCCCCTCCTCCCCTTCCTCCCCCCCAAAACCCAGCTAGTACTAAACCACTAAACTAATCGAATGCAGAGAAGGGGACTGGTTGGAGGAGGGATGGTGGGGTGATTGCGTTGGGGGGGTTGGGGGGGATGGGGGGGGGGGCTGGAGGAGGTGGAGGCAAGGTACAAAAAAAGCCCCATTCCTCTCTCTTCTTTCAGGGCTTATGCCGGCCCTGCTCTGCCCCTCTCTACATGCCTGTGTTGAGCTAAGCACATTCACCGGGGACGGGGTGTAAAAGGCAGCCCTAATCCCCCAGCCCCCCCCCCCCCCCGCCCCTCCCCTCCCCTCCCAGGGTCCGACAATGGCCCGGCCTGGTGCCCTCTGTGCAGCCCCTGTCCCCGGCCCCCCTCACACAAAGGATTTGGCAGGGCAGGGGTGTAGGGCGGGGGTGGGTGAGGGCAGGGGGGGGGGGGTTGGAAATAAGAAGTGGGAGACCGGGGGGGGGGGGGGGGGGGGGGGGGGGGGGGGCCCGAGGGCCCGTCCATCCAACTCAGCGAAGGAATTTCTGGCTAACAATTAGCCTGTACGCCCTGTTCTGAAGCCGCCCGGGCCCCGGGACTGAAACGCACCGTTATTATGACTACGAGCCATGAGAAACCGAGCCAGCCGTAGAGCCTTTAACCAGGCGTGTGTGTCTGTGTGTGACTTTGTGTGTGTGTGTGTGTGTGACTGTTCGTGTGTGTGTGTGTGTTTATTCAAGCTTTTTTTTTTTTCATGCCTGTCCTCTTTCTTTCGCGCATGAACTCGCGATGGAAAGGGTAAACGCTCTCAGGAGACAGCCAAGCTATGTGACATTTTCAAGAGGCAGTCTTAACCTAAGGTAGACTGCGCTGTAAACACACAGACACACACACACACACACACACACACACACACACTGACACAGACACACACACACACAGCCTCCAACACAAGCGGACAGAGAGACAGACACTTTACTCCTGACTAAGCGCAGGTTATTCCTGTGGCTGGATAGAAAGGGGTTACTGCCAAGTACCTTTAAGCTAAGTCTAAATAAGTCTTCCGCCAGGTGTTGGAAGATAAGAGTCAGGGACACTTAGCAAACCGTTTCCACTGGATTCCCAACAGGAACAGGAAACACTAACACACAAAGCCTCGGGCAACACAGACCCACAAACTGCCCCGTTG
This sequence comes from Gadus chalcogrammus, assembly GCF_026213295.1. Lineage (NCBI taxonomy): Eukaryota > Metazoa > Chordata > Actinopteri > Gadiformes > Gadidae > Gadus > Gadus chalcogrammus. The sequence goes on from NC_079423.1 coordinate 30,035,373, forward strand.
GTCCGATGACCAGTTTAACCGTTTTTTTTTTCCTTTTGCTTCCGGGGGGGGGGGGGGGTTGCATCTGCATTGTTGAGGTCTAATTTGCGCTGGGGGGAGGGTGGAGGGGAAGTTGAGTCAGATAAGGGCTTGAAAGACGCGTCTCTTCGCGTCAGCCTCATCATCACCTCCGCGCCGAAGTCCCGGTTAATCAGTAGGCGGACGGGGCGAGTGACGGACCGGATGGGAACACCCATGTGATGAATAGGGCTTAGTGTTGTGGTTTTAGCACCCCCCGCCCTGCCCCGATCCACGAGCTATTTATCCTCTCCTCCCCGCCCGCCGACACACAATGCTAATTCTCCCACTGCAGTGTTTCGGAATAAATCCAATCTATTTAAAGGCCACACGGAGACACAGCATACGCATTGATGCACGACCCGGACTCATAGGAAAAAATAAGTGAGTGCCGATAACCGGCGGAAGAGAGAGGGGGGGGGGATCGGTCTGGATCTCCCAGACGTCACTGGGGTTGGCCTCTGATGAGGGAAACGGTGGCATTAGGGGGGAAAAATGAGCAGCGAAACAGGGAGGGGGGTAGGGGCCGGTGGGTGGGTGGGGGGCCAGCAGGGGTCTTACTGAGTTACTGAAATAATCCGCTGTTATTGCAACCGCTCGCCCGACACATGTAAGCGCCCGCTGCAGATCCAGTCCGGGCCAGCGGATCCGGGTCAGAAACACACAAAGAGAAAAAAGCCGAGCCGTGACTATGTCCGGACACAATGGAAAGACAAGGTCCCTCTGTGTTTAAACCGAGTACGCAAAAAAATGAAGTTCCATTGAATTCTGTAATCTAGGAATCTCCTCGAGAGGCCGTTGGGCAACAGCTGACCCGTAAAAAGCGCTTTCGTTTCCTAGAAGCGACGGGAAGGGGGCCCTCCGCAAAAAGGACATGGCTGTTTCTTTCACAACAGTTGCTCTCCAACGGTCACGACCGGCTCAATGTTATCCACCGCGGACATCTGTTTTGACACTTTCAACTTCCCTCTTCTCTCCCCGGAGACGCAGGCTGCCTTAAAACAAACCCAATACCCTGACTCGCAACACAAGTCAAATAAGCTCTTCTCAAGAGAGCCCGGGGCTGAGGCATGTCCTCTTCAGAGCGCTCGCTGGCCACCGCCGTAGACACCCTAGCTCCGGGCCCTAACGTCGCCCGGAACCATCCCAAAGCCTGATCTCCTTCACACCCAAGCACAGCCTATCGGCTCCCAGGGCCTTTATCTGCCGCAAAAGGGAGCCAGTCAGCGATGCCGCCTGACAGGTGAAGCCTGACTAATAACTCCTGCAGCTGATTGGCGGAGATAACAGCCAATCGAAAAAGGGGAGGTGAGCGAGGACCAGGATGCGTGATGTGAACAGGGACTTGAAACCTCTTTTAAAATATAATAATAAACTGGGAGCCGGAGAAGGAGCGAAGCGTTGCTCAGTGAGATTCCTCCGTGGGGCCTTGCGCTGCTGCCGCTTGGCCCACATGTGTGCCAGCACGGAGCCGACAACTGTGGCAACATCTGCTGCGCCACAGCTCCGGAGGAACACAAAGCCTTTATGTGCATGCGTGCGTACCGCGTGAGTGTGTGCGACGGACCGAGAGGAGAAAGATAAAGAGTGCGAGAGCGAGAGAGCGAGAGAGAGACAGAGACAGAGACAGAGAGAGGCAGAGAAAGAGCGACAGAGAGAGACAGAGACAGAGACAGAGACAGAGACAGCGCGAGAGCGAGATACAGAGAGAGAGAGAGAGAGAGAGAGAGAGGCAGAGAGACAGAGAGAGTCTGTATTCCGCCGTGTGCGTCGATGACGTGCTCGCGGGAGCACACTGAGGGCTGTGCAGCGGGATCCTCCTCCTTACCTGGGGGCTTGCACATGCGGATCTGGCTCTGGCACTGCACCAGTGGATGAAGCGCCGGCGGCGGGCAGCTGGGCACGGAGGCGGGAGGCACCGAGGTAGCTTTGGAGGAGAGGCCGGGCGCGCCCGTCACCGGGGGCGACAGGGGCGAGGGCGGCGGGGAGGGGGAGACGGGGCCGGGCGAGCCGCACTGGGTCTGGTAGCGCAGCTGGGTGAGGGAGGGCGGCACGCCCTGGTAGTGGCGCGTGGCGCTCAGGAGGTCGTTGAGGATCTGCAGGATGGTGCTGATGTCGCGCCGGGGACGCCCCGTGCTGTCCTGGCAGTTGGGGTGCAAAGTGCCTGAAGGGGGGGGAGAGAGAGGGAGATGGTGAGGCGAGGGAGGGAGGGAGATGAAGAAAGAGAGAGAGAGAGAGAGAGAGAGAGAGAGAGAGAGAGAGAGAGAGAGAGAGAGAGAGAGAGGAGAGAGAGAGAGAGAGAGAGAGAGAGAGAGAGAGAGAGAGAGAGAGAGAGAGAGAGAGAGAGACAGACCGTGAGGCAAGGGGGAGAGAGACAGAGAGAGAGAGAGAGAAAGACAGAGAGAGAGAGAGCACAGCGTACCAAACAAAATGGTGCCTTGCGTTACAGACTTCAAGAGGGAGGAGGCACCGTCAATGAGCTACGTTCAGGTTCAGTTCGGTCTAAAAGACAGAAGACCTCCCAGATCGTCCCCTTACCTGAAAACGTCCCGGAGAAGACCCCAGGGGCGTGGTTGACGAAGCTCTCGATGATGGCACCGGGCTTCCGGGAGCGGGAAGAGGGGCTGGTGCCGGGGCTGCTGGGGCCCTTGGAACTACAGCTGGCCTAGGGGACAAAGGGCCACACACGGTCAGACAGTCTTTAAACCTTGGACATCCTGGTTACCTTGTAATGTTATCATATTATTTCATTTCTTATGGGGGGAGAGGGGGTCGTGCTACATGCATTTGAAAGATGCCTGCTTTCCAGGGTTGTTTTTTTGTTCCTAGAAGGCAAAGGCCAGTGTCCGAGAGAGGTAGAGGAAGGCCTGAAACACTGGGTCGTCTCAGCTCGGCCCCGCACAAGAGAGAGGCTGAGCTCTACGGTTACCGCTGACCGATATCAGAAACCGCCTCGTTTGTCTCGGGGCCCGGCTCGGACCGGCCTACCAAGAAACGAGAGTGAAACCCGAGCGCGCGCCGAGGCCTTTGAGCGGCTAATGAGAAAGGGCTCCTCTTTCTCGGCCCCTCTGTTCCAACACTTGTTCCAACGGGGCTCGCGGCGCTCATCGTGTCCGAATAACTCTTGTTCCCCCCCCCCCCCGCGTTAAACAAATCCGACCTGAAACCCGAACGCAGGTGGACGGGAGCGGGCCAGCGGCCCGGCTGAACGAGGTCCGTCAGCCGGGCCGCTGGCTCCGTGACGGGGGGGGGGGGGGGGGGGACGGGGCGCTGTGTCCACGCCACCCTGACCCAGTTAGCGGCGAGGGCTCAGTATTAATCACTCGGGCGGTGACTCACCTCGGGGCAGGGGCCTGTGGAGCTGGCCAGTCCGCTCGGGGGGGCGGCAGCAGCCGGGGCCGACGGGGGGGGCTGCTGGTGGTGGGCCTGGGGGGCGGGGGTGGGGCTGGGGCTGGGGGGGTGGGGGTGGTGGTGGTGATGGTGGTGGTGGTGGTTGTGGTGGACCGGCGAGCGGAAGAGACCCCCCGGCAGGTGGGCCAGGCGGGGGGCGTGGGGCGGGGGGGTGGCCGGGGGAGGGGGAGGGGGAGTCGGGGGGCTACAGTGGGAGGGGGGCCCGGTGGGGTGGGGGGCGGAGGGGACCAGTTGGGCAGGGGATAGGTGAGGGTGGGGGTGGGGGTGGGGGTGGGGGTGGGTCTGGTGGTGGGGGTGGGGGTGAGGGTGGGGGTGGGGGTACGGGACGCGGGGCTGCCCCACGGGCTGCCCGGCGGGCACCTCGCCGTTGCCCCTGGCGATGAGGTGCCTGTGCTGGACGGCCGCCCCCGCCTGCTGCGCCGCCAGCTGCAGCTGGACGAACATCATGTGGTCGCCGACCCGCAGGGCCAGGGTCAGGGGCGAGCGGCCGGACAGGAAGTCACTCACCTGCAGACAGGAAGCACAGACAGAGAGGGGGTTGAGTTACAAGGCATGTTGAGCTGCTTCGATACTTTGAGGGACGAACAACGTGAGCGTGCCGTATGAATGAGGACCTACTCGTGGATATGAGTAACACAGACAACACTCGGCTACAGTCCTGCCCCCCCCCCCCCCCCCCCCCCCCCCACTCAGAAACCCCCGCCACCACGACGACACAACCCTACAATCAATCAGCTGTATCCAGCGCAACTCCATTCACAATTCGGAGGGATGGTTTCGGATGAAAGAAGTCATTGAGACACACACATTCACGAGTGTGAGGACGAGCGCGCGCACACGCACACGCACACACGCGCACACACACACACACACACACACACACACACACACACACACACACACACACCAAAACAAAACAAAAACAGTGCACTTCCTCCATCTTCCCACTACCCTTCTAGTCAGTCCATCCTTTCAGCGCCGAGACAAAGGCCACCCTTCTGCCTGGCCCAGGGCCTGAAAAATCAGCCCAGTGTCCAGGAAACACACCCCTGCCGGCCCGCGGCGCACAGAATAGCCGATTGTCCCGGGCTCTCCGCGCCGGATCTGGAAGGGCTGTCCATTTTTGGAGTTTTTAAAGAATGGCATCAGTAGCCAAGTGCAGAGGCCCCCCAGAGGGACACACAAACACACACCGGCACAAAGAATAGTGCGCTTGTCACGGCTTGGCTTGAGGACTCGTTCGAGACAACAAAACTTCTCTTGTGCCCCCGCCCCCCCCCCCCTCCCCCTCCCCCCCACCCCCTCCCCCTCCATCCACTGTCTCCTAGAGCCCTCCCTCTCATATGCCCGGGGCACTGGTGCAATGTTCTGCCGCATACTGCCAGTGTGTGTGTGTGTATCTGAATCTTTGTGTGCATCTGAATCTGAATCTCTCTGTGTGTGTGTGTGTGTGTGTGTGTGTGTGTGTGTGTGTGTGTGTGTGTGTGTGTGTGTGTGTGTGTGTGTGTGTGTGGTGTGTGTGTGTGTGTGTGTGTGTGTGTGTGTGTGTGTGTGTGTGTGTGTGTGTGTGTGTGTGTGTGTGTGTGTGTGAGGCGTCCAGGGGTCAGGGGGCTCCTGAGGGTAACGGCGTCTCGGGTTCTCCCCCCAAACAGCAAACAAAAGCCCCCCCCCCCCACTGGCCGCGCCGGGCTGTGGCTAATACAAAGTGATGGCGGGGTCCACAGAGGTCTCACAGGTCTCACCCCCCCCCCACCCCGCCGCCCCGCGGAGTGGTCCCAGTCCAGAACCAGAGTGGTAGGACTGAGGTGGGGGGGGGGGGTGGTGAGAGGGGGGGGGGGGGGGGGAGGGTGATAATAGTGTGCTTTGGGCGGAGTGTTACCAGTCCAGAACCAGGATTGTGGGATGGAGGTGGGGAGGTTGTGTGTGTGTGTGTGTGTGTGTGTGTGTGTGTGTGTGTGTGTGTGTGTGTGTGTGTGTGTGTGTGTGTGTGTGTGTGTGTGTGTGTGTGTGTGTGTGTGTGTGTGTGGAGGGGGTGATAATAGTGTGCTTTGAGCTGCTGGTAAAGAAACAGAAGGTCCACAGAAGCCTCTGAAGGCGCTGAAGATGGAGGGAGGAGCAGAGCACAATAAGCCCCTTGGCCTTTTTTCTGGCGCGTGCTGATTGGTTCTGGGCCCCGGTTACAGTCTGTGTTATTGGTCGCTACCCGCCGTCAGGGTGCGCGAGTGACAAAATGGAGGACTGTTGATTGATAGTGCGGGTGATTGACAGCTGTCCAGGAGAAGGAGGCGTGGCCGTGCATACAGTGCCTACAAAGAGACGAGGCGCACCGCGATCCTCCCCTAGATGGGGGGATGGAAACCCTTTCTCTAACGCTTCACGTGGGTCTCAGGGCGGGGTGAGCGATGACAAACACAGAGAGAGAGAGAGAGAGAGAGAGAGAGAGAGAGAGAGAGAGAGAGAGAGAGAGAGAGAGAGAGAGAGAGAGAGAGAGAGAGAGAGAGAGAGAGAGAGAGAGAGAGAGAGAGAGAGAGAGAGAGAGAGAGAGAGAGAGAGAGAGACCTCTAACTAAAGAGTCCTCATCGCTCGCCCCCAAACCCATCGGGCAGACCTCAGATTACACCACCGCCATGCTTTCCCTGCGCTGCGCCTTGGCCTCGTCCCTCCGTTCCTCCCTCTGTGGTTTGTGTCACTCTTGGTCTTCACCACTTTTTGAAGTGTACTCTCCCCTCTGTGACTCACGCCGGCTGGCCGACCGCACACATCCCTAAACACACGGCCCACACCCGACCGGGCACACACTGCTGTGGGAGAACAGTCACTTATGGGCCAACGACTTACTGTGGCCCGGTGAGAAGGAGACGCAGGGAGAGCGCGTTTCGCTCCTCCGCCGACGCTATCGTTCACCCTGTTCCGTGTGTTTGAGGGACGCTATTGGTCACTCACAAACTCACACATCCCTCCCCCCCCCTTACCCCCCCCCCCCCGCCCCGCCTCTCAACCTTCCAGGACCCCCACCAAGGACAAACAAAGGAAGCTACAATACGTTCTCAGGTGTGAAATTCCAGTCCTCCAAGGAGCTAAGGTGACTTGTCACCAAGCACGCACACGCACACACACACACACACACACACACACACACACACACACACACACACACACACACACACACACACACACACTGCCCCTACCAAAAACCCACACCCACACCCCAAAAGGAAGAAAAACCCGGGCTGCGGTCTGAGACACCTGAACACCCCCCCTTCCCCGCCCAATCCCTAAACCCCCCCTCCCTCCCTCCCTCCCTCCCAGTCTCCGGGGGGGAGGGGGGGGAGGCTGTGGGTGATACAGCTCTCCGCCTGTAGAGCCAGGGGGTGGGATCGGTTCGAGTGATCGTGTAACAGCAGACCTTTATCAGACAAAGAGAGCCTGTTGGAGACAGAGAGGGGGAGAGAGAGAGAGGAGAGAGGGAGAGAGGGAGAGAGAGAGAGAGGGAGGAGAGACGCTAGGTTGGGTTGGGTGTGGGGATCGGGGGGGGGGGGGGGGAGGAGGAGGAGTGGCAGGAGGAGGAGGAGGAGGAGGATGTGTTTTGGGGAGCTGGTGACGGAGCCGTACAGCTGGCTGCTAGATGATTCTCGGAGGCCGTCGCCACAGGCTCCGCTCCAGTCCCAACATGCCTGTCTGCGCTCCAGAGACACGGCCAAGTCCGTCAATGTGGCGAGCTGGCGGGGAGGCGGCGGAGCTATGGCGGCGGATCACTCAGTGTGAACGATTTATATCTGTGTAATTGCATTGTTGGATAAGGATGTTGCAGATGATATTAAGAATGACAAGATTACCGGAAACGTCATTTTGATTCGATGGAATAGTTAGCATATAATTCACCATGCTGAACATCAGTGGGATTATTTTAACATGGCATTTTTTTTTTTTTAAGAAAGTCACAAAGTAAAGCAGAAAGCCGACTGAGAGCTGTGTATAATTCTGCCTTTACCACGGCTGCCGTAGCTCTATTTTAGGACTGCTGCCAGATTTTTCGTTTTATTTTTAAGTTGACAAAAGAACCCTCATGTCTGCCTTTAAGTGGTCACTCCAGCTCTCTCTCTCTCTCTCTCTCTCTCTCTCTCTCTCTCTCTCTCTCTCTCTCTCTCTCTCTCTCTCTCTCTCTCTCTCTCTCTCTCTCTCTCTCTCTCTCTCTCTCTCTCTCTCTCTCTCTCTCTCTCTCTCTCTCTCTCTCTCTCTCTCTCTCTCTCTCTCTCTCATCCCAATGCGTTTACAAGACCGACTCGAGGCCTGCTGTTCTGTGATGGCAGAGGGATGGAGAACGTAGAGAAGGGAAGAGAGGTTTCAGGTTGGATTCCTGTGTTGGGTTAGGGGCAGATGACCCTGGTGGTTCTGTGTTCTGCGCCCCGGTACGTCACCGGAGGAACGCTGGGGGGAGATGAGGCTGGCAGGGGGGGGAACTCTCAATGAGTACAAGGTGCGGGCCACTTCAGAACCGAGAATGCAATCAAGGATGAGCTCACTTATTGTGCGTCGTCGTACGTCCTGGCACTTCAAATGAGTTCATCACATCGTGTGGCATCTTATCCTAGCTATCTTTGTTGTAGACGGGGAATGGGTTAACCTAGCGATTGGCACTTGGTTCTATGAACATCCTTACTGCACCGACGATGATATATATCGTTTCTCGGTAGCTGACCCGCTACATTAGCGACTTGCGTCTCCTATACCTCCCGAGACTCCCCCGTCTACCATTTTGTTTGTGGTTGTTGGGGGAAACAGGGTGGCATTTTGTTTAAGCGCCTCGCGCCGGTTGCTATGCAGTGACAGGGAGGTAATGATAAGGGCTGGCCAAGGGGGAAGGGAGAGAGAGAGAGAGAGAGGGATGGGGGAGGGATGGGGGTAGGATGTCAGGGTGGTGCTGGTGGAGCTGGTGATGAAATATTCAGTGAGAGTGTGCCTCTGCTGCCGCCTCCCCCTCCCTCCCCCTTTTTTTCTCTCGACATCTCGGGCTGACAGTTTTATTTATTGGGGTCCCTGTGGTTCAAAGAACTCATTTGCAGTCGTTCTTCCATTGCACACTAAGGGAGAGATAAGGAGAGAGAGAGAAGGAGAGAGAAGGAGAGAGAGGAGAGAGAGAGAGAGAGAGAGAGAGAGAGAGAGATGAGAGAGAGAGAGAGAGAGAGAGAGAGAGAGAGAGAGAGAGAGAGAGAGAGAGAGAGAGAGAGAGAGAAGGGGGGTTTGCAGGAAGGAAATGTTCAGACCAGCTGTGGGAAAGACTAGGGGGTGGAGGAGGAGAGCGAGACGGAGAGAGCGAGAGAGTGTGTGTTTGCAAGCAGCCCCTGGGTCTTGGAGAGCCACTGGGCAGCCTCGTTGTGAGTCGGTAGAGAGGGAGGATGGAGGGACGGGGAGGACGGGCGTGATGGAGGGCGGAGCGAGGAGCGCCTGATCGGGGGCCCCCTCTCCGACGGAAAGTAGAAGAAAACCGTTGCTGCGTATTAACCTGCCCGTCCAGCTCAATGTTTTGATCGCAGCGGGAGTCTATCGACGCGTACGCACTGCAGATGCGCGTCAGATAAAGATGCAATAACAGGAGGGGATGAGGGAAGAAATCAATGGCTTGCATCACGCCTCAAACCCTTAAAAGAAACCGAGAGCGTTTGCTCTTCATGGGGTCCCCGCGGGATCCATAGCTGTCTGTAAGGCTGCCCGATAAGAAATGCTGGGGGGGGAGGTTGAGAGGACGCGACAGCGAAGGAGAGGAAACAGAAACCAAAATGCTAAAGTTCACAATGATCGTGTTCCTGGTTAGCAACTTCTCCATGGCCTCCATCTGCAACCTCTCTCTCCCTCTCTCTCCCTCTCTCTCTCTCTCCCTCTCTCTCTCCCTCTCTCAGCACCTGCTTCTCAGACTCCCCTCTTTCCTAGACACTTTACATATGTAGAGCGCCTTTGATTTGTCCCAACCGGGGGGCTCTAATGCTGTTAAAGGGGAGGAGGTTCTAAGGCACCATGGGGGCATGCATGTTTAAAAAAAAAAAAAAAAAAAAAAAAAGGCATTAATAATCAAACACCTACCAATCAAGCCATCAAACATTTCGTCTCAACACATGAATACGAGACAGTAAGCGCTTTAAATGCTAAGCGCTTCAAATGAGCCCTCGCAATTACCCGACACAGCGCAACTTCTCCCCGTGCGTCTGGTCTGGTGTAAAGAAATACATCTCCAGACGCGGGTACGACAAGGGGAAGAAAGATGGCGACATAATAGAACCCAAAGCACACAAAGACCGGGGCCGGGAGACGAATGGTCCACCACCAACCCCCCACTCGGCTGAGTGAAGCCACCGACAACAATATCCTGTTCCCGAAATCATTCTCCAGCCTCAACCTTTGGACGCGTTGGAGTGGACAGTCGCAGTGGCCTTTACCCCGGGCCGTGGAGATCGGGCCAGCTAATTGCCACGAGTGAAGTGTGTGTGTGTGTGTGTGTGTGTGTGTGTGTGTGTGTGTGTGTGTGTGTGTGTGTGTGTGTGTGTGTGTGTGTGTGTGTGTGTGTGTGTGTGTGTGTGTGTGTGTGTGTGTGTGTGTGTGTGTGTGTGTGTGTGTGTGTGTGTGTGTGTGTGTGTGTGTGTGTGTGTGTGTGTGTGTGTGTGTGTGTGTGTGAGATAGCCCATCTTCACGTGGGTTATTCCTGACTCCGTGTCCTCCTACATTAGTAGCCATGCTAGTCACGATGTCTGCTTCTTGACTCACAAAAGGCTGGCCACCACTGCCGCCACTGCCGCCACTGCCACGGATAACAATGACAGTCACGACTCACATAATAAGACACTCCGGTCCCCTGGCGTAGCCACAGGGCACACGTATACAGTCATAGATATTTAATCACGCGCACACACACACACACACACACACACACACACACACACACACACACACACACACACACACACACACACACACACACACACACACACACACACACACACACACACACACACACACACACACACAGACACAGACACAAACGCTCAGACAATGGTGCATTCAAACGTGCAACTGTATGCTGTATGCGCCATGCATACAGACTGGGTCAATGGAGAGGAGAGCCCATGTCTCACTATTATTCTCTAGATAAATAAATAAATCAAGAAAAAAAGCACCTTGATTCGTTTTGCTCCAACCCCAGCCTCCCCACCCACTGGGGGTTTAAGCATCACAAAGGGGATTACACAGGTGCAAAAAATGCTCCATGATTACCTAATTAATACAATTTCCAAGGCCAGGATTTACATGAGCCGGGGAGTGAATGGGCCTTTGCATCGGGCATTGTCTCCCATTCCAAAGACAATTTGATTTACACACTCGGAGACGCATTCACTTCTTGGGCTTTCATTAAGATAACAAAAAAGAGAGGATTTCCATTGTAAAAGGGACTGAGGCTTCCATATATAGGCAATAGCTTATTGCATATAAAAGGCCTTTATTTCGATTTGCAGTATATGGGGGAGGTGGGTAGATGGTAGGATGGCGGGGGGGGGGGGGGGGGGGGTTCCATAAAAAGGAGGCGGACCCCTCATATTGAGTGACAGACTCATTTTTCAATGCCACCACCCCCAAATCCTCAATACAATTACCCTCCAATGATTTCCACTAGAGTCCTGCCGACTGATTAACTGGCGCCCAGTTAAGTTGGGGACAGGGTGCAGAGGTGGCGAAGGAAACATATTGACCAGGTGCATTGAGCTGTTTTAAAACGACTGCACACATGCAGCATTATGGACACACAGAGGTCACGCACAAATACACACGCAGGCAAAATGGATCCATTCCCCACAAACGAACAGGGACGCGTTTAAGCAAACACACACTTTTTTTTTACAAACGTATTTTGTGTGTGTCCCCAATGAGCGCTATTAGCTTAATGTCACAGTACCCATTCTAACAAGGGCTAATGTTTTGTTTTTCTAGAAAAAGCTAATACCTTGTCCCCCCCTTTGTCTCCTCGACAGAAGCGACCAAACGACCGTACAGAACACGCGGCCCACAGAGACTCAGTATTATGGAAAAGGTGCCATCTGCATAATCATAGGCGTACTGTATCTCATTAGCTTTCCATGGGCTTCATTCTCCTCTCCCTCTCTGTTCCTCTAACCTCCCTCTAGCTCCCCCACCAAACCTTTTCAGAGGAGAGGAGGAGGAGATGAAGGAGGAGAAGGAGGAGGCCGTAGTTTGAGAAAACTGTGACCCAGAAGTAACCCACACACAGGCGATGGAAACAATGTCCAGGGAAAAACTCTGAGGGGCGTTTTCCCCTGACAGAGGTGATGGCGATGGCAGTGTAGCCAAAGGAAAGATAGGTGGGCGGGGGTTGGGTAGCGGAGGGGGTTGATGGCGCAAATAAAAGGTAGATTCAGATGTGGAACAACGGCACAGTCCATGGGGGGGGGGGGGGGGGGGGGCGGGGGATCACACCGCCTCCTCTCAGCCTAACACGTTCCTCTTCAAGGCATAACATGTGTCAATCTGCTGCCGGCCAGGCCCGACTCCAACCAGGCCTGGCATTGATTTTGACCCACCAGGAGCGCAGCGCTGCGGCTCCAGTCAATTGGACTTAGCCAGGGCCTTACGGATGTAGCAGGAGGGGGGGGGGGGGTTGATCGAAGGAGGTGATGAGGGGAGAGTCTGATTTAAAGATTGACCCTCAATCATTGTTCTGTGTTAGACGGATCGTCGGTTGGCCAGGTTTGGAGCTCATGCTCTAAGACAGGAACAAAGAGGGGACTGCGCAGGGGGGAAGGGCATTGGGGGATGGTAGAGGGTGATGATGCCTGCCTGCCTGCCTGCCTCTGTGCCTGCTCGCTGGGCTTTCATCCTGACATCAATGTGCGTCAATAAGCAAATAGTCCCAGAGTGCCGAGCCAGATGCATAATCCGCTATCCCTCTGTCAAATACACAGATTGATAGATCTAGTATCGGACAACCGCACTCGCCATCTACAGAAGCCCAGAGGGTAAACGGGTAGATACTACCTCTGCTTTCACATCGACCATCCACTGCAAAAATATAGGCGGTTCCACTTCTCTCAGAGTCAGACATTTTCTTTGTTGCCATTATTTTCCGGAGCTAAGCTCCAAGACAGGCCCTGTTGGCGGGCAAAATGAAAAGGGAGGAGAAAAAGTGGAATCACGTTGACGGTCTGTCAGGAGGCAGTGGCTTAATTCATCCCCCATGACACGAGAGAACTCTACTCAGAGGCCGGGGGAGGGAAAAGGGGAGGATTAAGGCATCCTGTGTCATCTTTGCTATAAACGCCAGCCACCAGAGTCAAACTAGGCCAGCAGCCGCGCAGCCAAGTTAGCCCAATGTGCAGACCACAGCACATCTAAATTGCAGGCTCTTGGAAGCGCTGTTCAGCGGAAAGAAAGAAGAGGGGAAGAGTAAGACGAGGAGGAGCGCGAGCAGAGGGAGAGCGAGAAATAATGACGTTGCGCTGGCGGTAAGGGCTCCGTTTTCATGAACCACTTTCTTTCCAGCTTTGGAAAAGTCTAAAATATCTCTCGCCCTGGTCGCTGGAATGTTTCGCCATGATTGGTGAGCTAGCTCCGGCTCCGCAGCATCTTGATACAAGAGTTGAGGTGAGGCAATCTGTCTAACTTAAGACCTTCATGGACACACACACACTACACTCACACAAACGACATACACACAAACGACATACACACACACACACACAACCCTCTTCCAGGAAAAACACCTGATCTCTAAACACCCATGATTAAAGGAGTGCGCAGGGCGGCGACGGGGGGGCCTTGCAATGGGAGCGGAGGACTTAAGTTGACGCTCGCTCACTGGTATAATGCTAGCTAGCATCCAAAACCGCATCTCATGCTGGCTATTTTGGGGCGCGTGGGAATATCAGTTATCCTACCCAGACACTTTTAAGAACTAAGTGCATTGATTGATTTTTGATAGCCCCCCCCCGAAGTGGGAGAGGAAACGGGAGGAAATCTTTTGGTTCGTATTCTCTAAACTTGTGCTAGTAACCGCGTAATCCATAACTTTCCGTTTTCCAACTCATCAATTATAGAGAGGAATCAATTGCCCCGGATGAAAACACTCGAAGACTCTAATGCGTCCGTTGCGACGCTTTACCTAGCTAGCCTTTCTTTCTCTTCTTACGCGGTTCATCGGGTCATACACTTTATAACATGAGCATGATACCACATGCGCTGTTTTAATATAGCATTAGATCTGATCCATAAGGGCTCGGGCAAGAGGCAAAGATAGCGCTTGAAAGTGACCGGTAATAAGATCCTGTCTGAGGTATGACGACATAGGTTACTCAGTGATTGGAAATCAGGGCGTCCGGCCCACCGCAAACCCAAAAAGCATGTACACACATACGCACACATCCTCTAGAGGCAATCAGTCAACTGCTGCCACAGTGTTAGAAAGCATGCCGAGCGTCTCTGAACGCACGCACGCACACACAAACGGATGTCAGACATATAAAAATCAACAGGGTATGAAGTGATAACAATCATGACACACCAACAACTAACCGCCAAAACCAGGGTTCTTACAGAAAAATTGTGAATGACAGTCGAGTGATCCTTCCGATTAACACACCCAGGATGTAAGCACATTGGCATCGGGGGGGGGGGGTGACGCATGCCATTTCAGAAATGTCTTTTTTCGCCATCGCTTAACGCTGCTGATGCAACGTCAGCTGGCGTGTGATGGTTCGTTGCGGATGCGGTTACGTGGATTTTTCAAGGTTACCCAAGCCAGCTACAGAGGAAGTCGCCCTTCGGTCAGTCATTCAGTCGAGTCAGCTGTGGAGAGCATACCGCACGTCACCCCAGCTGCTGTCTGAGTGCTCTCGACCTTGTTTTGCCTCGCTCAAGAACTCACGCCTTATCTCGCCTCACTTTCACTATTGATCACCGCCGGTGAGTCATGCCGCACTGACTCAAACGCGGGCTGCACTCAATCGCTATCCCAGATCCCCGCGCCACCTCATTCAGGTGCACACTCAGTCTGAAGCCCAGGCTACACACTAGGCTTCCAGGAATCATATGCTAATATTGACTGCAGAGGCTGCCATCTGGACAACCCAAGACCCTCAATCTATTTATGAGTGAGTGAGATAACAGAGCCGCTTCCTGGAAACGGTTAGCGTTAGTGCCATGTAAGCTTCTAGGTTTCTGTAGCCGGGAGCGAAACACGACTGAGGTAAGACTATGGCAACAGGCAAACAAAAAGGGGTTATCGTTGAGAGCAAAGACTACGTCAAACCTGCAAGCATACGAATGTTGCAAGGGCACTTCTGCTTATTCGATGCAGGATGTCCCCTTTGATTAGACTTCTTTTGAGACTTTGGTAAGAGGTCTCTATGCAGATTTCACTGCCTTCCGGGCTCTCTTCAACACGTCAACGGCGCATCTCATCGTGCACACGCCCGACTACCAACACGTCATTCAAATTTCCGGCTTAAAACAACAGCATTGCAGACAGTCACATACACCTTACCTGTGTTTCTGTGAGGCTCTCCAAGGCTTGCATGACAGACTGTTCGGGTCGCGATGCTTGAGACTACATTGGACGAAGGCAACGGGAACAACAAAAAGAACAAAATAGCATTAGTGGTTATGTCTCAAATGGAAAACACAATGGTAATATGTTTTTTTTTTTTTTTTTTTTTTTCTGCCTGTGCTGTGTATGCTTGTGTTGTCCCCCCTGTCTGTAATACCCCCCGCCCTTCTTTGCCTGTAAATGTAAATGTGTCCTGCTTGTACTGTCCCCCTGTCTGTAATACCCCCTCCCCCCCCTCTATGACTTTGTAATCTGCGACTTTGGGTATCTGAAAAGCGCAATATAAAATACAGATATTATTATTATTATTATTATTAATAACATAATATTGCCCTTGATGACATGAAGTGATCCCAATAACTATCCTGCTTCCCTTCTCCAAAAGGACAGAGTGCAGATTCTTACCATTAAGCCTGCTTCAACAGTTGGAACAAGTGTCAACTTGCTCCCATCTAAGATCCCCAGATCCTGGAGTTTGCCCGAACTTAGTCGCCTGCAGGGTTGGGAGAAAGAACCCTACAATTAGTGCATGCCAACAATATCGTCTCTCCTCCAAAATACAAACACCCTTTAGCCCGGGAAGGCAGTCAGACCTCAAAACTAGTTTGCGAAAGAGTCGAGCGGGGGGAAAAGCTCCCGGAATGAAAGAGCTATTGATCGGGCTGTCATAATGCAGTCCCAACAATACTGAGGCTCCACAAACGGTTTGAAGGGCGATTGGGCACTGCTGCCATGATCCAAAGTGGAGCTTTATCGTAGAGTATTCAAAGGCACAGGGTGAAAGTTGAAAGGATGGCTAGTTATTGTCAAGTATCGTAAATGAAGGGGCAAACATATTGAATTGTGTTGTTAATTGAAAGCTGAGGATTCGATCAATTTGTATGTGGTTCAATAAAGAATTGAAATGCAACACATTAAAAAGTGTAAAATAAATACATAAATAAAGCTTTTCTTGCAAGGTAACGATGATGCACCCAGGCCAGAATTAGAATTACTATGAAGCAAGTCCGGTATCACAGAAGCAGCGCAAATTTAGCATTTTCTAATTACATGTTGCAGAGACTGTTCTAAGGTAAGGGGGAGAGGTTTAAACCCCCCCACCCCCCCCCCCCCCCCCCCCCCTTCGCCCACTGGCATAATTGTTAGCTCATTAGAATATGGTAATAGCGTAGTTTCTACTAGCGGTAAGTAATAAAGGGAAGTGTGTTGTTTAACCACAGCCATTGTCCACGCAGGGTCCTTTAATCAAAACAGCAGAGCCGCAGCTCGGAGCTGTTTTAGAGGCCCGGTCCTCTTTGCGCTGAATAAAGCAGACGGGGCGTGAAAGGGAAACGTGAAAGGGAGGAATGAGAAAGGGAGGTATGGGAAAGCCTATCCTGCTGCACAACGCGTCCAAGGAAAGCCACGGAGCTGGGAAAGCCGCTCGCTGTTGTCCTAATTCTCCTCTGCAGGAAATAGCTTTGAGCACGACTAGGATTGTGCCATGACCCGGGTGGTGTATTAAAATCAAATAGTGTCTCTAGTCGGCAAAAGTAGGCTAACATACAATGAAAAGCCAAAAATGTAAGTCCATTTACACCAAAAAAAAGGGGGGTTCTATCGAATATATTGCTCACAGCACTTTAAGGCGTCATCCAATACGTCCCCTTTGTCGACACAAGCAAATGACTCGAATTCAGCTTTGTAATGATTAACTGGTTTATTAACACAACCTTATGAATCGTCTTATCAGTCCAGTGACCGATACGTCCTATGCGTAATTCCAATCCAGTGCGTCCTGCCAGTCAATAACATCCCCCCTCGAACGTGGTGCTTACAGAGCGACCGACGTCGCCCCTGAAGACCCCCACAACTTTAGTTACTGATGAAAGTAGCCCCCACACTTTTACATTAAAAACACGTAAAACGAATACGGGTCTACTCACGTCTCTTTGTGCAGCAGCGCCAGTCGCTCCTTGGGTACTTTGAGTTTCTGGGACAGCCTCCTCTTCAGCCCCTCTACGGTCTCCTCGGAGGGGATGGACAGCTCGAAGCGTGTGCCGGTAGTGGAATGGATGTACAAATTCATGGAGGGTTCACTCGGGACGGCCTCGCAGGACGGAGCCCCTCGGCTGGTGCAGCTGCGGGCGCTGGGGTGTTGGTCCATTCGATAGCCTGCACGGGTCGGGGGGGACGGGGGAGACGAGACGGGCAGAATACGGGTGAGGGTCGGTGTGCGTATAGGTCCGTTCAATGGAGGAAAGGTCTCCCGTGTTAAGGCATGGATCTGAGTGCGAATGCGAGAATTTAGGACGGTCTAGAGGTATCTTCCCATTGAGTAGAGTCGATCAGAAAGTCCGCTTCTCCCCGTTATTTTCATCCGAATAACAATTCCAAGAAGAGTCAAGCTATTGTGTTTTTGTTTCTCGACGCATCTACTCCAAAGTGCGGCGTCTCGGATTCCCCCGAAGCTACACAGATCGTATGAACACAGAAATACGAGTAGTTGTCCCGAAAAAGACCCTTTTCATTTAAGGAATACGGATCGTTACCTTGGAATAGAAAAATACGAGGACAGGTCGAGATAGGAGAAGTATATCTTTCCAATTCCAATAAGTCTTCGAGCTTCTAAAAGGCTAAATGCATGATATTTCACCCGCAGAGCCTTGTACAGATCGGCTATCCGTCGTGCGCTAGTAGACTTCCCCACAGCAGCTCCAAGGAAACCTCGACAATGGACATGAGCACAAAGTACGCTACTTCCACCGGAGATAAGGCACGCCCACAGCAGCGAGGACCATTGTCCAATCACACGAGAGCACCTAGAGGACGCTGACGAGCGGCGGACGCCCTTAACCAATTAAACAAAGTTATCCGCTCCCACGTGGAGAGCCGACAAGACCCGGCCATTCATGATGAATGATAGCGAAATCTGTCCCAATACTACATTACCTCAGAGCTTTTGGACGCCCAATGGGATCATGGCATATACGGGATAGGTAGCAAAATGAGCAAATGAATGCAGTTTACACTGGCTTTAACGTGAACATTATTACACAGATTCAAGCAGGCCGTTTCAGTGTGGGACTTGGCGCTGTGAAATCTGACGAGGGGGTGAGCGGGCGACAGCCCGCGATGACGAGCGAACCGAGAACGCAAAGCACATCAGGGCGTCAGGTGGTTATATCTAGGTGCGTTGGAGTTGGAGCATCAGAGCTTCCATCGTGGCAGTGGTCCGTAGGCCCAAATGTCGCGTAGGACTATCTGATGTCTCATTGGAATTTTAAACTAAACCTCAAAATGACAGTCCCAATTAGTAATTCGTGTTTTCCATTTCTTACTTTGCTGTATCATCAAATGAGCGTAACTCATATTTAACAATCGGGGGAGATCATTTCGCAGTGGGCCCATGCATATACATTACGATGGGAACGATGTGGATGAGCTGTATAATCTACATACAGATACTACAGCGCCCCCCAGCGGCAGATGGGCGGCTCTTCACAGGTGAAACAGGTGGAGTTTTACTTGGACGGTGCTGATACAAGACCTGCATTGTGCTGACAGCAAACTTGGAACCGGAGGGAGGAG